>NC_142429.1:4497500-4515000 GCF_059516105.1 Syngnathus floridae | reverse complement strand
GTAAGAGGCTGATAGTTCCTGGAACTCATGTTTGTGTCTGGTATTACCTCATGTTATGTAGCTCTCGTGCAGTCTGACCGTGTTCCAACTTGCCTTGTAGTAAGCCGGCTGATGCAGCTGTTGCGCTGTAATGCCGCCGGCTGGAAGCAACAGTCAACAGACGCTAATGCAGCCGTTAGTCATCCTGCCATCAAAAGCGTACAACAAGACAGGACACACTGGGATGTCCTATGGTTAGCATGTTAGCAGACATGAAGACAGGAGACGCCGCCTTTCAAGTGGACTGTTAAATGGGAAAGTTGATTATTGCATCAAACATAATGCAGAATGAAAAAGAACCGCGCCGGCTGGCAGTACTTGAAACATAATCTTTATATTAATTATATTAATTACTCGTGTTGTCAGTTAATCAAAACCAAGTTGCCACTATTCATTAATATTGTAATAATAGTAGTGAGCGTCTCATGTCATCAGCTAATCGACGAGGCAGTGCTGAAATGAACTGGCAAATTAGTGAAATGGGGTTTTGTTCAACCGCTTTGTAGTTGCAGTATGCCTTCCGTCCACGCGATGGCAGTGCAAAAGAAGAATGTGACCGGAAGCCAGTAAACGAGCATAAAACCGAGTTGCCGAAGATGATGCGTCCATTTTCATTCGACTCTCGGACGTACGAGGTAGTACTCATTTTTTAATCTCAAATTTTAAATTGAACTGTCTGATATATTTTATGCATGGCTGCAGTGATTTTACGCGTCGTTTTAAATTTTAAGTGCCATTTTTTCCTGCACTACTTTCACGCTCTGTACTACCATTTCAGCCAAATTACAATTACACTTGCGTTACTACTATTTTACAGCTAAAGCACTCCAATGCCCGTCGTGGATTAATCGGCGAGGAAATGTTAAATTGGCGCATTTGTTCAATTTAGTCTCGTTCTAGTAGGCCTCCTGGACACGTGGTTAGCCTTCCAGATGCCTAAGTAGCTACGAGCTAACTCAACTGTTCCTCAAATGTCAGTAGTTTTCTTTGATTTTGCACATTAAAAATGCTCCTGGGATGACATGCACTGGGCTCTGAGACCACATGGAGATTCTGTGCAACTTTGGCCCTGACAAGCCAGAGTTTCTGAGGAGATTAATTGGCAAAAGTTATCAATTTTATGACCACAACCTCATTTTGACTTCTGTTCTTTCTTGTCTTTGTAGATCACCACTTGAGATCCTTATGGCATCATCCATGTGTGGACCCACCAGGGTTGGGCATCTCGGTGGCCTCTCAGGGCTTCCCAAAGGTGGTCGTCAAGAAATGGAGGTGATATAAAATAATGATTTTTGTTTTTTTAATACATTACTTCTGTGATGGATTGCACTGGGCTCAGAAATTTCCTGTTGATTAAAGTGCTGCTCTGCTCTTGACATGGCAGAGTCTGAGGATACGTGAAATTATTATTTTTTTATTTTACGTGGGTGATCTCCCTGAAAGATATTTCATTTTTTTCCCAGGTTCACAGGTGATTGGTCAGACTAAGAATGATTTTGGAACATTCTTGTGGACCAGAACCTGCCCACTGGAGTGCACACGCCACAGCCCCCCTACTGCGGTGCACACGTCCCGCCCCCCCTACTGCAGATGCAGGTCTGGTGGTCGGACAAGTTGCTAGTGGTCAGGCCCACGTGATGGGTACTACATGGGCCGGGTGCTGGACATTGCGAGGATAAGATGGCGGATGCAAGCAGCAGAAATGATTGGCCAACACCTTCCCACTAGTGGAAATGGACGCAGTCCCCCTCATCTTGTGTAAAATGGGCATGATTTTATTGTAGTTAATTTTTTTTAATTAATTCAATTATTTTAATGTTAGTTTTGACATTTAAGTTATTTAATTAAATGTTGTTTTATACTTCCTGTTTAAGTTGGGAATAAAATTAATTCACTGTCTAAATGGAATCTCCTTTCCTTTTCTCTGCACATAAATTCATTTACATATGTCCCAAATCAGGGGTGTTAAACTTATTTTTCTCGCGGGCCACATCATAGTCATGGTTTCCTTCAAAGAGCCATTGAAATTGCCAACCCAAATGTCTGAATGTCTCAAATTATATATATATATATATATATAGTGTACGGTACTCAACAAACTAGTGAATGACTAGCTGAATGACTAGTTTTCAAAACAGACTAAGAAAAACTGTTAACATATTTTAAAAATATGAGTGGTAATAAAAGTTTCCAGCAATAGAGCTATTTTTTAAAAGTGAAATCAATTAGTAATTTTAATATTGACATGAATTTGATGCACAATTTGTCTTCGCGGGCCACGTAAAATGGTGTGGCGGGCCGTATCTGGCCCCCGGGCCTTGAGTTTGACACGTCCTAAATGAACTGTGAAGCAGAAAAAAATGAAAATTAAGCAAATGCTATAATTGTTAGTTAACATTTTGAATCTTTTCAATTCAACTATTTTAGAATCTTATTGTAAATGCATTTTTGGGGAGGGGTTTCAAGTGAAGCATTTGCTCTAGTACTATTTCAAATTAAGATTTGCCTCCATACACATTTGAAAATAATTTTGATGGGGCACGCGAGGCAATAAAAGGAAGTACTTGAGGCCATAATTCAGTCCCATATTCTTAAACCCTGTTTGGCTTAAAATGTAACGCAGAAGTTCACAGCAAAAACGTGCCAGTGTATGAATGAATGATAGGTCTTAATTTGTATTTGAAAGTCAATTGGTCATTAATACAACAGGTGAGACTTTAAATATTAAGCCTCCCATTTTTGTTGACATCTAAAATGGTCAAGACTCAATGTGACCCTGCTGTGTTTTTAAACAAGAGAAACCTGCAAATGCAAATTTAGAACAATTAACAGTGTAATAATAATAATAATACACTTCATGAAGATTAACTTTCTTTTCCAAGCACTCACCATTGATAGTTCCCTAAATATACATTTTTAAAAAATTCAATTTATACGTAGGTAATAGTGTGCACGTGCATGAAAAATTGCTTTCATGACTGAAATCCAAGCCCATGTATTAAAACCTTTTCATCTTTATTATATTCCTAACAATTTGTCTCTTAAAACACTTTATATTCATATATTTATAGGAATGTGTATATGCATGTCACATATACATACTATACGTATATATACATACTATACGTATATATATATATATATTTATATATATTTATATGTATATTATGATATATATATATATATATATATATATATATATATTTATATGTAGTAAATTACCTTTCCACAGTTCATAATCTCTCTTTTTTTCTTTTTAAAGATCTCTTAACAGAACAAAGCAAAATAAATGTTGCTTTCTATGCAGTTGAGCCAAATGTTTACAAACGGAGTCTTGGTGATTTGTCAGCGGAAGAACGTCCGAAGCGAGTATAATGTTCCCGCAACTCTTCTCCACTGACGGAAGCAGGGTGTTTTTGCTCCAAAACATGCTGACCAACAAAAAATAAAATACGGGGGCTCAACTTGGATAGAAAGCAGAGGCGTTAATGATAATCCTTTAAAAAAACAAAACAAATAATATATGTTTTCATTTGGAAGACAAGAGATTCTGTATAGAGCTTAAAACCACATTAGTTTCACGCGTCCTTATTGTTATTCGCAAACATCCCTCGGTGACCAATCACAGCAAACTACGCCAATATCACCGCAAAACGTAAAATTTAACACGGATGCAAAAGAGTGCGAGATAGAGAGAGCCCTTTTTTTTTTTAAACGTTTAACTCCATTTCAACTTGCGCTATGTCATTAGAATTTCAACGTCTCAGCGCTTTACTTCCAAAATAGGATTCAAGCGTGAAAGTGGGAGAGGAACAAACAAAAAAGAACTTTGAAATGTGCTTGAATGCAAAAATACTTTGTCTGGTACTCAAAGCGTACGTGGGAATAACAGTAAGGACGACAACGGCGAAATAAAATCTCCCCGCTAACGACGTCCGTCGGCCGGCCTGGTAAAAACCTGTACGAAGAATCAGAGTAGTAAAAGGAGTCCTCTTGGATGGGAAGAAAGAGAGGAACATGGCAGTTTGTATCCAGGAAGTTGTTTTGCCTCACAGAAAGTCCTCAATCTTCTCTATTTATTATCCAAATACTTATGATATAGCTCTATATATATATACTCTATATACCTGTATGTGTCCCATAAAGTTTTTTTTTCTGTGTTTGCATTTAAATCTGTTTATATGTGTAAACCGTTTGGGTTTAGTTAGGTATCCTACTAGTGCCCTGAATGGTCTGTGCAGTAGTACCCTATTTGCACCCTCTAATAGTGCAATTCAGCACACTAGTAAAACAATAACGGTGCAAAAGTAGAATGGCTGTCTTCAGAATGACATTTTTCTATCTCTGCCTTCCAGTATTGTGTGACATATCTTTGCACTGGTAGAACGCTAGTGACCTTGTACTTGTTCTACTCGTGCGCAAAAAATGTCACAGGAGTAGAAGTCACGAGTGGAAGACATCACTAGTTAAACAATTGTTCTGCTAGTGTGCTGAATTGTCTTGATAGCGAGGACCATTGCACTAGTATGATATGGACTCAACACTCAAAGGGCTTTCCTTAGTGTGTGCAACATTTTTGATATTGTGGGTCTGGGCACTTGTTTATGCTACAACAACGTAATACAGTGACCATCAGTCTGTACATTTGTCATTAAAAGTGACGTCGGATCACAGCGCTGAGGTAAGCCTGGATATATTCTCCAGCGTCAACCAAAAAGCTTTTCCAGCTCCCGATTTGGAATTCCTACCGTTGCATTGGTCAGTCCTGGTATTGTGATGTCCTTTCGAGATGAGCGGGTCGCATATGGGGAGGGGAGCCCTTGGTTAGTCCCGACATATCCCGATGATTCCATTTTGGGACACCACATGATCATTTTTGGGGCAATCCACCAACTTCTTTGAATACCTCCTCTACGGCCACCTCAACTGTGACTCCCATCATCCATTCTTCCCTCATCCCGAGGAGAAAGGACTGACATGGGGAACTGGCTGCTGGAAAGCCTGGAGTACACAGACAGACACGCACACACGCACACGCACACACGCACACGCACACGCACACGCACACGCACACGCACACGCACACACACACACACACACACACACACACACACACACACACACACACAAAAGTCTGACTTTGTCGCTTTGTTTAGCACAGACAAATTTGATCACAAGAATTGGAATGTGATAAGCGTGCATGCCTCACAGCCAGAGCATCTGGGTTTGAATCTCTGCTACTCCCACATGCCAAAAAACATGCTAAGGTAGACCAGTTACCAATACACTAAATATTGTCTGAAAGAACATAAGGACGCAAACTGACAATACCATAGATACTATTGTCATACCTGTCGATCACCGATCTCAGGGCCCGTTCAATGTTCATACGATGGCCCACGCGGGTAACGCCCAAATCCAGGTAGTCGTCCTTGGTGAGCGAGGGCAGGTGGGTGCCGTCGATCTCATTGTCCAGGAAGCGCTCACGGTGCTCGGCCAGATTCAGGTAGCCCAGCCAGTCGGCCACGTCGTACTTGGTCCAGTAGGGCAGCGGCTTGGAGGCGAAGGGCTTGGTCGGGGACGGGGGAGGCAGGTGGGGGTAGCTCAGACAGGTGGGTGGGTGCAGGGGAGGAGAGGATGTCCCAGACAGGAAGTGAGTGGGAGAAAGAGAGCGGGAAACAACCAAGGTGGAATTTGGAGGAGGAGGGGCCCCGGAAGGTGCAAAAAGGGGTGGTGAGGGAGAGAAGTAGGGGTCTCCGAGAGTGTTGCCGGGCGAGGGTGGGGTGATTGAGCCCCGTAGATCATACATGGCACTGTACAGGGGAGAAGTCGGGAGCAGAGGGAGGGACGAGGGACGGGGCGGCCCCAATTTGGGCCTCTCTGATGGGGAGATTAGAGGACTGGGTGCCCGCCTGCGCTGGAGCATGTGAGGGTCCTTGCGGGACTCACGGTTTGGGATGAACTGAAACTCAAGTGCTTTGGTCCGGTAGACGGGTCTGTGCTTGGGGGAAGTCGGATAAGGGGAATATGACGTCGGGGACAGCGGGGAATGTGAGCGGGGAGGCTGCGAGGGGGCGGGGGGCTGAGGGGATGGCGACCGCCCCCAGTCGGGGTACTGGGAGGTGGGGGTCGGGGACGGGCAAAGGGAAGGTTGCGATAAAGAGATTGGCGACGGTGACTGCGAGCGAGCCGACGGAGGACTCAGAGCTGAGACCGAATCTTCTGAGAATCTGAGGAAGAAAAACAGAAAGTCAAGTCAAGAGGTTTGGACTGAGTTTTTGAAGGGAGTAAGGCACCTACTGTGCATGAAAGTCAAACTGCATAAGTCTCAAGTTTTAACTTTTAACCTTCAAGCAAATCACAGGTTACTTTGGAAATCTTGTGAGTCAAGTCAAGTCCCTGCTAAATTCAAGTTTGACCTGCTATGCTACCAATGAGCAAATAACATACTGTAGCTTCCCGTTATTTGTGTGTTTTATAACGACGTGAGGTGTCATCATTGTTCTGTGTTTTACTTTTAAGTTGAAAACCTTGAAGGCCTGTGTACCTGTGTCTGCTCAGGGGTCTCTGGTTGCTCCAATTGTCCTTAGTTCTCTGCTGCAGTTTGCTGTTCAGCTCATTGATCATGTTTGGCTTCATACTCGAGGCCGGAGGGTAAATCTTCTTCCCCTCCAAGAGTGCCCCGAACTGCCCCCCGGTCTCACCGCCCATCTGTCCTTCACCCCAGAGAGGCTTCATTTCGGGAGTGCGCGGGCATTCAAAGTAAGGTGAGCTGGGACGCCCTAAGTTCTGCATGTCCCTCATGGCGTAGCCGTCCTGGCCGCTTTCATCTTCCGTCGTGGGGCCCTCCTCACCCTCCTGCTCTTCCCGTTCATGTTCGTCTCTTCGCCTTCGGGAGTGGAAGGATGCAGGGGCGGTGCTGGTCTGTCTGTGGAGCTCACCCCCTCGACTTCCCTCTCTGAACCGGCTGCTTTTCGGGTAGGTTGACGCTGCTGCTGTGGCATTCTGCATCTCAAAAGTTTGGCCATCCAAGTAGCTCATGTATGAGTCGAGAAAATCTCCACGTTCCCCCGATTCTGCTGTCCCGCCTGATAACCGACTGCCCACCCTTTCCCCTCGCTCCAACCTGTCAGCCCGAACGTTAGCCAGGATGCTGTCCAAGTGGTGGTCGCTACTACTGCGGCTGTCCAACTCTTCTATCCCAGAGTCGACCACTGTTTCCTGGGATTCTCCCTTTTTGGCGGCAGGGGGCGGACGGTGGCGCTCCCCTGTCCTGTGGTGAGTGCTCTGAATGGGGGTGGTGTATGTGGCATGCGTTCGCTCATGGTAGAGCTGTGTGGAGGTGCTTGTTGTGGTGGCAGCAGCAGCAGCAGTTGTGGTGGCACAGCTTGTGGTCGTAGCAAATGAAGTGGTGCCCCGCAGAGAGGCGGAGGTGGCAGCTGTGGAGGAAAGGGCTGGGGGACCCCGGTAGGCGGGGGGCGGCGTTACGGTGAGTGGGGGAGTGGGCGAGGAGCGCCCCGGAGCATGGGTGCTGTTGTATAGGTGGTGAGGATGGGACACGGATAAGGGTCTGTGATAGGCGCCTGGGGGCGGGGGTGGCGAAACGGCGGGCGGAGGTGGCGGTCCGCTGGTTGACGTGGGCTGCAGGATCGAAGGCGAGTGGCGAGGTGGTGGGTTGGGCGATGTCTGAGAGGGGGAGTGAGCCGATTGGGTCAGATTAGCTACCTCGCTATCATAAGACGTGAGGCTAGAGGCGGTGGAGTCACCCGCCTGGGGCGACGGCAGGGGCGTGTGAGTGGGAAACGCACTTCCAAATAGTTCTTTTTGGACAGGTGGAGGTGGTGGTGGTGGTGGGGGAGGTGGAGGAGGCGGTGCCTTCTGTTGGCTTATGTTGGGGAGAAGCCGGCGTTGCGAGTATCCCCTATCGAAGCTGTTGGCAAACTCTAATGGCGGTGGGAGGGGGTCTGCGTAGACAAATTCATCATCCGCATCCACCGATGGGGCGGGCGGCGGAAGAACCATGAGGGCAGATCCGGTGTTCCCAGAAGAACCGGTCGTCTGCGGAGTACTGGTTGGTAAAGTGGAGGTCGTGGTGCGGGACAAGATGTAAGCGTCGGCTTGACTCTCCATCCTGAGGAATGAGGGCCGCCGAGGCTGCTGGGATGCCTGCTCATTAGCGGCCTGTTCCGCCCTCCTCATGTAGACTTCCTGCTCTTTCTCCCGCTGTTGTTCCCGAGAGGCCTCCCTCTCTCGCTCCCTCGACCGCTCCCGCTCTCTCTCCTTGAAGCTGGGCTGATACCCTTGGGACTGGTATGGGTGTGTGTGGACCGTTTTGTCCTCCGAGAAGCGAACTCTGAGCCCCTCGCGAGTGCCGCCCGCTTCCCGTTCTCTTTCAACACCTCCGCCCCCCTCCTCGGCCCACACGCCCCCTCTGAGGATTCTCGGTGAGGGTGGACGTCCAACGGAAGGGGTGGTGGCAGCCAGCGAAGAGGAAGTAACCAAGTAGGAGCTGGAGGACTGGGCGGAGGACGAGACCGGCTGCGAGGTGACAGTAGACGAAGGGAAGACTACGCTGGACATCTGGCGGATGAAGGGGCGCTCCGGGCCCCTTCTCAACCGACTGTCGTCTCGTAGGGCGCGCTCTCTGGCTGCCAGGGCGAGCCCGAGAGGCGACGTGGGATCCAGAGCTTTTCCTGTCAGCGGGTGAATGAAAGTGGAAGACGGGGTGGGCTGTCTGCCTGCAGCGGTGTACAGGTCGGCAGGAACAGACTTGGGCTGATAGTCCAGGGCGGGCGAAGAGTATTCCGGTAGTCCAAAGGCTGGAGGCATGCTGCGGGTGTGGTGGATGAAGGTGTCCCCAGAGAACATGCCCTCGTCAATGGACTTTGAAGGCCGAAGCTTGGAGTTTGAACTTTCAGTTTGTGTGTTGAGCTGCTGCTGCGACAGGTGAGCCCGCGTTAGTCCTCCCCTGCTGTCACTACCCAGACCCATGTCTTCGTCTGCGGACATGAATAGGGAGGCGCTCTTCCTGCGGGCTTCGTGAAAGCGTTCACGGTCCCGACGAGCCGCACCAACGACGGCTGCCCCAAACTGGCTGGTAAAGTCCAGCCCATCCTGGGCTCGCATGGACGGCGGCGATGGCGGTGGTGGCGCTGGAATGGAGGGCGGCGCAGGGGGCTGTGAGGCAGGGGTACGAGAAGGATGAGCTTTGGATTCATCCGCCTCCCCAGGAGCGGGTGTGTCGGCCTCCACGCTGCTGCCCTGGCTGCTACGCCCGCTGCTGCTGGTGGACGGGGCCTTGACGATGATAGTAGGGATGGGGATGGAGCTCTTTTCCACTTTGCCAGCGAGTGTGCCCTGGGCTGCTCGCAGGTCCTCCACCTTGGATTGTTTCACCAGGGGACCCTTGCCTCTCCGAGCGCCACCTTTAGGACCCCCTGCTCCTGTTGCGCTACGCTCTAGCCGTTGCGGTTGACCCGTCTGCTGTTGCTGCGGCATGACAGTCGCAATGCTGGATGGGGGGATGGCGCTGCTGTAGCCCCTCCGAAGACCAGCCGCTTTGACGCCGCCACCACCACCGAGAGGCTCTCCCGTATTGGCAACCTTACGTGTAGCAGTCCTGCTTTGGGCAGTGTGTGTGCCCACATGGGAATAGAAAGTTGAGTAGTCCACTGCTGTGCCCCCTGTCCTCTCCCTGCCCAGTTGGGTTAAGTGTACTGCCTGCGAATAGGGCTGGTAGTACGAGGAAGCCACCATGGACTGCGACACGGAGACTGAGGGCTGCTGGGAGGCCTTGGCTCTCCAACCAAAGGGCGGCGCGGAGGAATAGGGAGGGTCCGGTGGTGCAGTGGTTGGGGGTGGCGGGATTTCATCCGGGCCAGGCACTGACAGACTTCGGGCAAACTTCATAGCCGGGGGATGCAGGAACTGCTTCTCCTCCTCAGGCACTCCTGGAAGCACAAAGGAGGACACAACCAAAAGTTTAATTTGACTGGTGACAAGAAAGCACAGGAAAGCTGAGGATGTCTGTCTCTAGCTACCTGCCCGTCTACCCGCCGCCAAGTCTGTCCTCAAGCCAGTTAGTTAACGAGTCACCGGTAGAGGGAGAAATGTAGCAAAAATAAAAAGACTGAATGTGAAAGTTTGTGACTTCTTTAGTGGAAATAAATCATTGAACAAGTGACCACATACCTATCTTGAAATTGTAATGTTACTCATTCTAATGACTAATTTATATTTGCAAGAATAAATTACACCCGGCAACTCAACAACATTTGTTGTTATTGCTCAAGTGAGAGTAGGCACACCTTCATAATCACAATTAGAATGTTTACAGCACAGGCACATGAGAGCGACACAACAGTGGCCTCCCACACACACACACGGAAGGGCCACGGACACACAGACCAGCACAGCGCAGCGGGTCTGGAGGACAGACAGATAGGCGGACGCACTGAAGGACGGACGGACGGGTAGAAGAAACAAACCACCTCACCAATGGATTTCTGCCGCAGCATACCATGCGGGGGGCCGTGAGGCGAGGCGTAGTGGCCCCGCTCGTAGGCCAGGACCAGGCCGGATGATGCGGGGCTGGCCTGGTCCGCGAAGTTTGGCTGAAACAGCAGACAGTCATTTCATTACACAAACTAGCGTATGTAGCTTAAACACACAGGGTCAAACGCAGGTTTTGAAAATGACAGGTACCTTGATTGAAGAACAAAAAAGTGAAATCTAAAGCAGTGTTGGACCGGTACCAAAGAAGGAAGGACACACACACGCACCTCGTTGCTATAGAAAGTCCGCCCTCTGTCCCGTTTGGGCCCCTGTCCCCGCGTCCCCGCAGCCTCGTTGGTGCTGATTGTCTGCTGAGCCGCTGCAAGAATTTCATCTAATTTATCTGAGAGTAAGAGCGGGGAAAGAGGAGGGAAAGAAAGGAAGGATGGAAGAGGAGGCAACACACACCATAATGAAACAGGAAAAAAGGGGACAACAGCCACACAAAATGGCAAAACGGGGAAAAAGGACGGGACGAGGAAGGTGGAAGAAGATGGCCATGACGAGGCGTCCTTACTCAGAGCCATCTGATAGACGGTCCGCTTCTTCTCAGTCACTTGGGACGATTCCAGTTCTGAAAGGAGTAAAAAGGCGAGCAGTGAGCGCACACAAGCGTAGGATGAAAGCAACCAAAGAGTGGATGGGAGAGATTACCTGACTTTTTTTTCCACGGGGTGGCAGCTGCGAGGAGGACAAAAAGGACACTCGTCTTTGGCGGGAGCATGACAGCATTGTTATGCAGAATACTAATAACGTTCCCTGCAGCGGGACATGCACTTGGGTGCAAAGATATCTTGCACATGACAACTAAAGTTATCCCGAGACACTTTTCAGTTTGCATGCAAAACTTCAAAAGAAATAAAATCACAAAGTCAGAACAATCAAATAAAAACTTGCACCTCTTTCCACTTTCCGATGGCACCGTGAGGGTACATAAAAAGAAGAAGAAATTGTCAAACTTCTTTAGTTCGTTTGAAAACTGTTACGCAATAAATATTACTGCCCCATGTAGGACTGGAAGGGCAAAACATCTACAACATTCTTGCTTTTGAAATTTTCAATATTTTGACTTTAATTTGAGCCCAGAATTTTTTTTATGATGCAGAATGTAGCACAACATGACAAAGTAAAAGTAGCCTAGCCTCACCCATCTCCTCCAGTTCGGACGTCATGGACTTGGATCGCAGAGCGATGGCGGGTGTGCTCAGCCTCTTGCTTTGCTGCGGGACTGCAAGGCAAGCACGCCGGCGGCCACAAGAGGTCACTCACGAGGCTCCTGTCATCTCGCACTCACCTTCCCTTCCTTACTTTTCTTGCGGGCGCCCTCCTCCATGTCGGGGTTGCGGGTCACCATGACCACCTTGACCATCAGGCTGTTGCCGCCCTGCCGGATCATGTTGACCACCTGCCGGTGACCCACCTTCACCACGTTCTGACCATTGACCTGCAACACAAGAACATTCCTATAACGCTCCTGTATGGATGACTTGAAAAGCCCTGGTCTGAATTAAAAAAAACAGAAAAAAGGCGAGACGAGGAGGTTACCTCGATGAGGAAGTCGCCCATTCTAAGGCCGGCCCGCCAGGCGACACCGCCCTCATCCACTGACTCCAGGTACTGCAGGGCGGGGAAGGCGGGCGTCGGGGTGAACTCCTCGATGGGGGTCTGAGCTGGAAGATGACAAGAAATCAACGCGGTCCCGCTTGTTGACGTCGCCTCGCGCTCCTCTCTCTCTCTCTCTCACCTTTGGCACCTCTCAGCACAAAGCCGAAGCCCTCGCTGTCTTTCTTCTGCAGAAGCACCGTCTTCTCCTTGATGATGTAGTCGCTGGCAGGTGAGATGTTTAGTTGCAATGGAAGCTACAACTTTTGGGGTCACAATAGCAAGTAAACAGAAAGGGGCCAGAACGAGACTTCAAACGGCTCAGTTGCTGGACTCACAGCACTACAGTGAGCTGGTAAAAAGCTGGTAAAAAAATCTCGTCAAAGCATCTGATGAGACCCTTTGATGGTGCTGTCATCTTTGGGCTCGCAAAAATGGGCTTTTTATGTCACCCCCAAAAAAAACCCTGAAATCACGAGTAACCAGGGAGCGAAATGCTGCCTTGTCAAACACGTTTGAAGGCTTTGCTTTCTTTTATCAGCGCGGTTGAGTTACACAAAGTCTACTCTCTGCGGATTTTCATCCGGTTTGCTGCTTTCTTTTTTCCAAGAAACACCTCAAAGCAGGAGTTATTATTACACACCAGCACTAACTTTTCATACACATTATCCAGAAGCAAAGGAAATTGATGCCGAGTGACTGTACAAACCTCAGAAGTCAAAATATCAATTTTAAGATAAGATGACCTCCCAAAATGTGACTTTTTACGTTCAAGCTTACAAAATCGCTGGATTGAAGCCGACGGAAACGGGCACAAACGGAAGGCGGAGCGCCGACAGATCGCTGTTGACCGCATCGCTGACAACAACGCCACCGCACACAACATGCCATCAATCCACACACCGCCAGAGCGCACGTGCTGCTCACACACACGTTCGCTCTGTGAAACGCGAGCACGCGAGCCCCCCCCACACACACACACGCAAGCAAAACACATGCGGGCGCCGCAACATCTGTCAAGTCGTTCCAATCGATCCTGCCTGCCATAACGCCGAGGCATACGACTCCCGCCTCCGGCTACCACGGCGACGGAAGGATGGGGAGGAGGCGGCTGCAGGTGGTGCTCGCAAAGAAAAAAAAAAAGGAAAATGCTGGCCAGATACCTGTAAATGAACCAGATGCTCCGATTCATCGGGCCCAGCATCGGCCAGGAGGAGGAGAGGGAGAGGGAGCGGGAGAGATCCTCCTCGCCGCATGCCCCCGCCGCCATTTCCTCCCCTCCCTCTCCTTCTCGACAGTGGCGAGAGGCGAACGGCAAGGAGGAGGAGGAGGAGGAGGAAAGGAGGAAGAAGAGGAGGAGGAGGAGGAGGACGGGAGTGGGAGAGGGCCGCACTCCCCCAGCCCCTTCATGCTTAAAAAGACGGGAGGCGAGCGGGAGCTGCGTTAGATGCGACAGGGATGGAGGGAGGCAGCGGAAGGAAGGACGGGGAGGGAGATGTTTGGAGAGAGCTGAGTGGCTTTCTTCAAGGAAAGGGGCGGGGCCTACTGGCAAACGCGCACATGCATCCAAAATCACTTCTCTCATCAAGTCCCATTCATAAAATACTTTGCACCACACAGGCCAAGTGAGTGACAGCTGTCAGTCATCAATGATGCAACACCACCAAATCCGGAGACGTGACTGGCTCAAAGACAGTGAGGTCAGTTCACTGGCCGTATTGTGGCCCATACCACATTTACAACGAGGTTTTCATACAAAACACACACACATACACACACACATACACACACGCACGCACACACACGTGCTTGGCCAGTTTCCTTCCAAGCGTCAAGGACTCTGCGGTATGACAATTAGACTATGAAGTCATATCAAAGCTCCATCTGCACACGTCTCTTCATCCCTCTCAGCACGACGACGGAAATCTTTGAAGGCTAATTTGGAACGAATCCGGCACTCAGGATAAATTGGGATGCAGCACCAATATTGGAGCCTTGTGCTACCGGCCAACCTCCGTTTTTAGTGCGAAAGGCATCTTGTCGCTTCATTAGCATCTTTTGAAGCATTTGAGAAAAAAATCCAATGCATTTCAGTGGGCTTTGATTGTGCGTAGATTTTCACGATTTGCTGGCTAGGCCAACCCCCGCCTGCCCCCTGCAAATGAGTGGAGCTCCACTCTTCCATTCATTTTTTTCATATTTTCGCACGCAAGTCAAAACCAAAAAGTGTCCGACCTCGGTGGCGATGACAAGAGGGTCAATCGTGAGATTGGTTCACTCGGCGGTTGTTGAGCACTGAAACACGCCCAGTGGTCTGTGGGGCACGTTGGGCAAGTGCCCGGCTCGCCAGATGGCCTCCCCCCTCACCCCGCCCTCACCCCGCCCTTGGGCCTCACACAGCTGTCCGTCCAGATCGTCTTCAAGCGCTAGAAAGCAAAGTCGTAAAGGCCGACGGCTGTTTGGCGCGAGCCGACCAACTGGAGACAACCTTCCTCGTCGGAGGCTGCAAATTCCCAGTTTTGTCCAAACATTAGCACTTAAGATCACCTTTTGAAAACAAAAACATGAGTGCGTGACTTTCTCCAAAACATGCAAACAAACATGGTGGCCGGCGATTCTGTTTGGCGATGAGGAGCGAGCCCTTATACGCATGAAGACATGCCGTCTGTTCATCTCCTCCGCATGACATCATTGGAGGCCCGGCGGCAGGTCAGACGAGGACGCATCAGCGCTTCGGCTGCTTTACGACATTTGCTCGTTGGGGGTTGGCACGAAGGACTCTTCGGGGAACGGTCAACAACAATACACATTGAATTGCTCATTTGCAGCTCACTGGTGATTATTAACTGGGAATATATTTGGATCTTGGATGTAGGATTTTGATTTTCTGAGCCCGATGCCGACTCCGATATTTGCCAGAATACAATGCAGATAACCTATTTTGAAAAATAGGCTTTGTTGGTTTCTATCCATTCCCAACAATAAAAGCCTGAACCGCAGGCCAAAGACGTGACTGTTGTACAATACGTCCTGTCTGTCAGTATCGGTTTAACTTCACATGAGAGAAAAACTGGGGAAAAAAATGAATCAGACTATTCTTTCCTAGTGGGCTTCGTGGTACATTTACATTGAAAAAAACAACTATCCCCTTGGTTGCCCTTCAGCGTGTGGCCTCCAGATGGAGACACCACAGGGGAGACAGAGCGACTGATGGCTGGACAATTAAAAAGTGAATGTGAGGGGGGCAGGGGGGGTTGCTCGGCTAAATTAAAAAACAACGGCGGGATGCTGCGACGGTCACGGATGACAGGAGCGTCACTGGGGGATTTGACCCGTGTGGCGTGCCCGACTAAAAGCCACCGCTTGAATTAGCCACCGTGACGAAAAGCATTTTAAAATCCATAAAATATGATGTCGCCAGAGACGAACACGCTTGACCAGAGAAGAGGAAGAGTCACAGATTGAAAGAAGAGTTGGAGATCATAAATAGAGATTTCTGCTAACATATGACAGGATTGCAGGCTGGCACATTTTACATCTTGCCCTCCAGTCAAAGTATCAATAAAAAAATGCTACAATATTCGCAGTAGCTTAGCATCAGTTAGCGTCTAATGGGTCATTTTAGGGGACAATTAAGCAGCACCTGAAGTATTCCACTTCAAAATGAGTGTGCAGATGTATGAGTCACCTAAAATGAAGTGAACAGCTGGTATGCTGTAACCCCCCCGCCCCCTCACACACAACCCCCGCCCCATCACACTGGTCCTCCTCCAGGGAAACTGTGTCTCGCGGTCACAACACATCGCAGTCACAACAAAGACAGAGGCAGAGTGACTCAGCATGTGCTACGTCCAAACACACTAACACGCACGCTCGACGAGAAAGCGTAGCCGTGAATGAAACTGTAGGTGGCACAGTGGAGACGTTTTCTTACCTGGGAGCGTCAAAGCTGTCGTAGGAGCCCACCGTGTAGTGACGGAACAAACGCTTGGCGCGCTCCCCGCGGCTCTCTGGAATCACAATCATTAAAAATCAGGCTTCTGGACTTTACATGTGAAGCTATAGAAAATGATTCAAACAAAAAAAAAAACTGACCAGATTTGCCTTCTTGACTTCGGAGCAAGACTTCCTCCACACAGTCGGAGGGGAACCAGCCGGTGCGACCGCGGACCGTCCCCTCCCAGTAGCCTCCTTCGCCCACGCTCAACACTAGCCAACACACACAAGAGCCGCAATCACACACACACACACGCACAATCTCAGTGCCGACGGGTCGGGCCTCTTTGCTCACCTTTGACCCTGTCACCCTTGCCAAAGCTGATTTCCCGCTCGCCCTGGGCCGAGTGCGCCCGCGTGGCCACAAAGACGCGTCCTGGCACAGCGCTGTATAAGCGCCGACGCTGGCCCGCCGTCTGCGTGCTGGCTGTGCCGGTGGCGGCCAGGGCAGTGGCGGGCCTGACGGAATTTGATACACAATGCAAAGTGGGCTGACTCGTGACAGACCTCGGAGGTTACGATTGAAATGAAATGAAAAGCAGTGGTTCTCCGCTCACGCTTGTTTGCGACTCTGCTGCCGGCTACGGTCGTCCTTGTCCCCCATCCTGCCTCGGGACGGAGACCGCGTCCTGGCCCCGCGGGGACTGCTGGAGCTGCGAATGGTTCCTGTGTGTTTGAATCCCTAAAAAGGGAAGATGGCAATCAGTCTCTTGGGACATCTTGCATTTGAGGTCCGAGGAGCAAAACGTTTTTGCATCGGTACCTGCACAGAGACGATGTTGGTGCTCAGCGAGTTGGGCACGGCCATCCACTCGGGCAAGTTCATGCTGTTGTCACTGTTGGCGCGCAGGAACGGGTGAGGGTGAGGCAGCGTCAGGGTGTGTGTGCTCTCGCGCCTCTGGGGGGCGTACTTTGGAGACTCCACGAAGGGAACTGGTGGGTGAGGGTTAGTGGGAGGTTAAGGCAGTCGGCCTTCAGTGGGAAGGTTGAGGTGGTTTTCTGCTCAAGAGCACATTCCAGGACTGACCTACATCGGCGTCCCGGTGGTTTTTGATGATCTCCCCCAACTCGAAATGACCCGACATGACGGCCACCTGATTGATGACATCACAAGTCTTACGCAGGCAAGCAAGCAAGTTGTTTCTCTCACAACATTTGTTGCCAAGTATGACCTGGAAGGGTGTTTGGCCGCTGTTGTTCTTGGTCTCTTTGTTGGCTCCTCGGTACAGCAGAATTCGTGCACAGCTTTCCTAAAAAAGATAACAAATAAATGAACACCCATTTGTATCAGCTGTTGTGTTTAAGACAT
>NC_142429.1:4092500-4202500 GCF_059516105.1 Syngnathus floridae | reverse complement strand
TGCTACATTTTTCTTTCTTCCCAAAGACATCCGGCGTGCAATCAAGAAGCGCCGGCAGCCTCGCCAGTGACGAGCGGCCTTTGTTTGTCGCGGGCGCGCTGATGAATCCAAAGAGCGGCGCTTTATTGACGAGATGACGTCACCTCTCAAACTTGGTGCTGCTGAATGCTTTTGCCGCGAGTGCATGGCGGGCGCCTAAATGGCTGTGCCTAAAGAGGACGGTGGTGTGTTGCCATGGAAACAGGAATGGCACGACACTAATTGGCTGGACGTTGGTTGCTAGGTGCCTCCTGGTCCGCAGAAGCTAACAAAGGATGGATGGATGGATGGATGGATGGATGGATGGATGGATGGATGGATGGATGGATGGATGGATGGATGGATGGATGGATGGATGGATGGATGGATGGATGGATGGATGGATGGATGGATGGATGGATGGATGGATGGATGGATGGATGGATGGATGGATGGGAAAGTGGCTGTTGAGATTGTTGTGTACGCGTCACCACACTAGCAAGCCAAACAATTCTCTATTTGCAGTCACCATTGATGACATAATAATCGATACAAAACACCGTTGCCTTCATCGTCATGGAATCCAAATCTTATTTTGTTTCTGTCAAACTAAACAACATCATGCGAAAACTTGATTGCTCAACTCCAAATTTGAATCAGCGATAGCTTTATGTGTCCCTAAATGTAAGTTTGATGCTGATTTAAGAATGTCTTTACTTTTTTTCGAGCACGAACCCAAAATCAAAACTACAAATCAATAGGATAAAAAAAGACGTACTTGAAGAAATGTGCTTGGAACTGCTATTTTTCCATACCCACGAAAAGGGCAGCTATTTTTTTCTTTCTGGTCTCACGGCCTGTTGCTTTGTCACTTGACAGGTGGTCACTGGCGGACATTGGCGGGCTGCCGTTGCCACGGTAACTCCCTGCAATATGACCCGTTTGACGCCATTAATCAATGTTATTCTCTGCTGTCATTGTAGAGTCGGCGCAATCTCCGGCGCTCGGAATTGAGCTGGCTCTTTAGCGGCCCGCTTCAGCGCTTATTTCCCCCACCATCGCTCCTTGTCAGCGCACGTTGTTTGTCTGCCGTCATGGACATCAACGTTGCTTTGCTTTGTGGCACGGAACGGTTAATTGTGTGCTGGATATTCCGTCGGCCTCCGTCCTGACATGTCTTTGGCCGGCTTCCCCTCCCGCACAGCAGGCGGGAAGTCTTGCACTTCCGCCACATATTCCGACCTAGCTCCCCGCTCAGCGCGGCCTCCCTTTGCCCTCGCTTAGCGGGTGTATCGCACAACGAGGCGTTGTCGCCTCCTGCACGCCAGATTTGCTCATGTCAAGCGTGGTGAGCCTCTGTACACACAAGGGCAGCCTCGCATGACGGGCATCTCCTTGATTGTTGCACCTGCCCACCAACTGTGGCTAATATTCAGCGCCAAGCCTGCTCATGACGGTCCATCTTTTGTTTGCCGATGGCTGCCTGGAGCTTTTTGTGCTTTTTCTTTTGGATTTCTTTACTCACCGTCAGGTGGTCATGGCACGCACGCTCACCTGATGCCCCGTTCCTTCATTAAAAGATTGGTCAATAATTCGGGGATGCCAATACCGGCCGCCAAGACTTAAAGAGGACATCAAGTAAAACATTTTCTTGATAATAATTTGTGGTGTGCGATTGCTGGTTGCACTCTGCGCACGTCATGCTGATGGTCCCGCTTAACAAAGCAGCTTTGAAATTTGAAGTCGGGGCAGCCTGTTGCTTAAGCCGCATGCGCCAAACTCATTTTGGACAAGGTGGAGATGCAAGAAAATTGGGTTGATTATCATCGGTTCTCCGTGAGCAGCCATGTGGCCCGCATGTTGCCATGCCCTCCGCCCAATGCATGGCACAAAATGGCGGAGGCTGCGTCTGTTGCAAGGAAGACGGGAACACGGTCGGGCAGATGGAGGAGCGCACGGACTGCGTCTTTGCGTGTACGCGTCCTCCAGTGCCACTCGTGCAGACGTAAACACTTGCGCCTCTCTTGGCGCCGCCAGCGACGTCAACAAAAGAGGGAGGACGTTTTTCCTCCCGCAGGTGGAGTGTGACCTTCCTCTCGCTCTCTCGCTTTCATGCATCTGTCCACCCGCCCCTCCCCATCTCACTCATTGCACGCATCCCTGTCGTTTGGCGCTCAGCTGCGTGGCAGGTAATTTGCGCGCTATTGCAGATTAAAGTTTAATTAGTGAGCGAGGAGTCATTTGGGTCTCAGTTGAGCGGAATAAGGCAGTCGTGTACGTGTGTGTGTGCGTGCGTGTGTGTGTCCCTTCTGTTCACTCGCTCGCTCTCACACATCAAGGCGCATCACGGCGAAAGAGAAAGCGGGAGTGGGAGTCGCGGCTCCGATTCCCGCTTTCATCAACAAAGAACAAAGGATGGAGTCTTCCCCCTTTTTCCCCTTCATCTCTTCCTCCTCTTTTGCTCTCCTCCGCCTTCCGCTGGCTCACTTCCAGAGCCGCTTTCACTCTCACGTGTGTCGCCACCGCAGCGCAAAAACTTTAGCTCGCTTTCATGCACTTGTGACGGGCGATTGATGTATCAGCTGTCGCTTCTCATGCATCGCCGTCGTCCGTTCTCCTTCCAGACATGAGCATCTGCTTTTCAGGCGGCAGAGCGGGATGTTGTCATACGGGTAGCGCAGCAGTTGCCGCCTCATGCAGATGCGTGGCAACGTCAAGGCCTGGCCACGTGTTCAATTTTTCACTACCGTGAAGGAGCCTGAAAGACGGGCGGACCGTCGGGCATCTGGCAGCTACGCCCGAGGGCCAGTCTAGCCCTAACTGTGCAGTAGAAAACAGACGAGTCG
Organism: Syngnathus floridae; assembly: GCF_059516105.1. NCBI lineage: Eukaryota > Metazoa > Chordata > Actinopteri > Syngnathiformes > Syngnathidae > Syngnathus > Syngnathus floridae. Next base: position 4,199,636 of record NC_142429.1, on the reverse strand, counting down.
CCTCAACAGCGCTACTCCAAATTTGGACAGTTTGGCCTTGACGGAGGTCTGCACTTCGCTGAGTGTCATTGTAGCCTTTTTCTTGTTTTTTCAATATTGCCCAGAGGAATGCTCACGCGCACACACACATGCACACACTCACTTACACAGCCGCTTTGAAGCGGACGGAGGGTGTTCTTTCAGCGCTGAAGACAACGGCGGCAAATCGATAGTCAGCGCCGGTGCGCGATAACGATCTCCGCATCTTGGTTCCGCACGCATCTGCCTGCTGCACTGCTGCAACTCCATCTCTGCCACCCCCCCTCCCACCCCCTCCTCCTGACCCTGAACACCTTCCCCATGCAAAGCGTCTCCACTTTGCTTCCCTTCAGCACTCTGGCCCGCGCTCCACAACCATCCTTTCCTCTTTCATCTCTTCCTCCCCCTTTCCCTTATATAACAAGTCACTTCCTGTCGTTTTTTTCTATCGCACCTTCCATATTTTACCTTTCTCGTCTCTCTGACCTGCTTTTTTTCGCTCTCTCGCTCGCTCGCTGACTGGCTGGCTGGCTGGCCGGCTCTTCCCAAAGCGTCAGCTCCAAAGACTTGCGGCGCCTTGGCTTCCCACGCTTCTCTCATAGTCGTATGTCTGTCACCCGTCTGTGTGTCTTGACGGCAAGCATGCAAAGGAATCGTCATTCTGAGCAGATGTGTGGCGGAATGAAAGCGCTCACCTTCCTGTCACTATTTCAGGCCCACACCTAAGCCCTGTCAAATAGAAAAGCAGTGATTTGGCGCCATCTTGTGGCTTTTTTTATGCTTAGGACCAAGGTCGACGTGAACGTAGGTGCTTCATTTTGACGGGCCAATTTGACTGCTTCCCAAAAAGTTTAAACTCTAAACGCAGCCAGTGGACGTGAAATTCCAAACTTAGCGAGTCCCTTCAGTCTGCTCTGCACACGATTCTGTCTTCCCCCCCTCATCTAATCTTCCTCCTGCTGCTTCACAATCTCCCTCGCTGATGGAATACCAAGTAGCTCTGCAGACCACATTGCAGGACCTCAGCTCCCTGGCGCGCCGCCAAGCGTGTGCGCCCAAGCGTGCCAGCGCACGGAAAGCCGGAAATTAGACAGAGAACGCCCGTCACTACGCGCTCTTCTACTTCTTCTTTTCCTTCTTTTTGCTTGTGTCGCTTTCCTCACATCTCAGGATGTGTCACTCTCTCTCTTTGTTGCGGAAGGTCAACAGGAGGCCCGCTTCACAAACACACACACAAGATGCAGAGGTAATCCTGGAAGCTTGAATTCATTTTCTAACAAAAACCAAAACTGACCCAAGACCGTCATCACCGACGTACACACAGCAAATAATGAGCAATCCTCATTCCGGTCACATGCCCAGGTAACCACGACAACATCCTCGCGCAGAGGGAGGCAAACCCAACCTGTGTGTGTGTGTGTGTGTGCGTGTGTGTGTGTGTGTGTGTGTGTGTGTGTGTGTGTGTGTGTGTGTGTGTGTGTGTGTGTGTGTGTGTGTGTGCCACCTCCGTCCTTCTCATCCCCGCCCGTCTGCGTGCGCCGTTACCATGTCAACAAAGGCAGGTTTAGTCCTTCAAAGGGCAGCTGCCCATTGGAGGTGACAACACCTCGAAAGATGTGGAAGGAGGGATGGAGGGAGTGGAGAAATGGAGGAAGAGGACGAAAGTGTTGCAATATTTTGGGGTTGGGGCAACCAACTGGCAAAAGCGTCATTTTTTGTGGTGGTGCCTTAAATACGAGTTCTATGTTGCACCCAGAAAGACCTTCTTGAGCCTCTGTGAATGTATTACGACATTTTTCTTCCTCGCAGAGCCAGGCCACTGGTCTTGTTACAGCCATACATAGCGATCAACACAAATCAATACAGGTTAATATATATAGTTTTTTTTTCATGTTATTAGATCAAACTTGACTGATGATGATGATTATGTATTTGAGCATGTTTTGAATGCGTGATAAACACGCCGACCTGTCATTGACACCCTGCGGCCAGATGTTCATCTTGCATGCTTTCTCCATGCTGCTAGCATACTGAGTGGCTCCCCCGTTGCCATGGCAACGACGCACTCCACTCTTTGTGTTGTTGTTATTGTGTCTGCTTTTGGATGGGGTCGCTTGGCGCTGTTTGTTCCTCCGCTAAAGGTCAGCAGGCATCGTCACGTTCAGAGACAGCGCAAAAGAAAAAGGTTGGCATTGTGTCCGCACTCACCTGTTCGGCATCTGCCGCCTGATCTCCACACAACAGATGTGTTGAAACAGCTACATCCGCAAAAAATTATCTCAGAGAAAACGGGAGCTAGATACTCAAACTAGTTTTTGTTGGTGTGTTGGTTCGACATTTTCGTGTGAAGTGTCATCCTCGTCAGCGTGAAAGCACAGTCATGTCTGTGAATGTAGATGAGTCATCCTCCACCCCACAGATGAGGCAATTGCATTTCTCACACACACACACACACACACACACACACACACACACACACACACACACACACACACACACACACACACACACACACACACACACACACACATGGGCAAACGCTAACCGCCGTGCCTCACACAACTAAAATGGTCTCTCAAAAATCGAGCGGCGCCAAGCTGCGTTTCCTCACGATTGGATGCCATTGAGGCGTTTCGGCCAGCCACTTCCGTCCGCCTCCAACAAATACCGCATTACTAGTTTTCATCAAGTCGAAGACGAGGAAGCGCTTGCTCCACTTTAATATCCCTTCAATAAGGCTTTGGGCCATGTTGGCAAAGATAGGCCGAATTGGAGGAAAAGAGGTGCAGTCCAGACGATGCTTTGTTTTCCAACATTTTTCTGTTGGGTGGCGAAATGGAATCGTTTGGATTCATCCATCAAGGCTCCAACTGTGTTTCAAGACTGAATGTACTGAGATTCTTTTGATGTTTGTGTAGTTGTTGATGAAAAATGTTACTGAAATGTGAATAGATCTCAAAACCTCAAATCCCTGTGGTCCCATTGGCTGGTTGTCAGGATCAGATCTGGATCTGTTCTGGATCCGTCACTTCTTGAGCGGCAGCCGGCTTTGGCACCTCATTTGCCATCCATCTGTCCGTTTGCGGCCATTCGATAGCCTCACCGCGCTCCTCTCGACGCGGCCGGACAGTTATTCTGTGCGACCCCGCCTGACATCCAGCCGTGTGCCATGACAACAGGACACTTACAAATGTCAGAGCAGATATTGGCTGAATCCATCTCCCGAGCGTCTCCCTTGGGGTCCTAACCTCCCCGCACTGCCTGGTCACACTGTCTGTCTGTCTGTGTTGCCAGTCTCCACCCAAGAAGTTCAGTTAAAGTTCAAGATTTCCGTGAGATAACCGTGTATCCTTCAACCATTTGATTTAATCAGCGTCTTGATTTTCATGCAGGGGCGGGTCTAGTTTTTTGTGGCTGAGATCGATGCCTCCCTCTTGGAGTCTTTTTTTTTTTTTTTTCAGCCTCCTTCCTAGCTCGTTTTACTCCTTGGTGTCAGAAGGATCACACTCGTGAATTAGGCGCTTCAAAATTTTGGAATAACACTATCACTAGCAGTTTTTGCTTTCTTTGGAGTCATACTGAGGCCAATTTAGAGCAGCACACACAAAACAAAGACACCTGCAATGTGTGACGCATGGAACCGATGTTGGTCGCCTTCCGCGGCCATGAATTTCACTTACTGCTGCCTTGGTCTGGAACACAGCCCCAGTGATGGAGGGGGGGATCATAGTAGTAAGCTGTGGAGAACACCACCTAGCAAGCAAAGTGGGTGCACTGATGAGGGGAGGTGTGTCTGTGTGTGTGTGTGTGTGTGTGTGTGTGTGTGTGTGTGTGTGTGTGTGTGTGTGTGTGTGTGTGCGTGCGTGTGTGTGTGTGTCTGTGTGTGTGTGTGTGTGTGTGTGTGTGTGCATGTGTGTGTGCATGTGTGCGTGTGTGTGTGTTATTTTTATGCACGTAATTCGAGAGGTGTTAGTGTTGACTGGTGAGAGGTTTGGTTTGCCACGTAGTTGATCCGCTTAGATGACTAGTGTTTCAGCCTGATATGTTGATGGGTGGAGTCTGTTTGCCTTATTTTTGATGGTACGTTGTTTGACTTGGACTGTGCTGATGAGCAAGTGTGTTTACGTTAGCTTCCAGGCCTGCTCCGCCTGCTCGCGATATGAAACGCATCTGCATGCACCATTAACAACAACGGGTGGTGAACGCGGCGCGGCACTCCATCCCTCCACCCTGGCGGCCGGGTACCCCTCCTGTCGGGGCAACGCGAATGGGTTTGCACACCTCCCCCAAACGCGCAGCCCTACCGGGTGCGTCGTTATATTTCACGCGCAGGACCGCTTTAAGGTCACCTTTTGTGTTGGGGTGTGCGTGTGGCAAAAGAAGATAAATCCCGTCTCAAAGCGCCTGTGAAGCTGATGCGATGAACGCGACCAAGGCGCCGAGAGAGGAGTGCAACTGTGTGGCAGCTCGCTACATTCTAAAGCATCCAGCTGAACAATCAGATTTTCTCCTCTCTTGCTTCTCGCCGTCGTCTCCACTCTCTGGCTTATTGATGTACGCTTATAGACCGGAATCTGCCGTCTGGAAGGGTCATCGCCGCGACGTTTTAGCCCAGGAAAGTGCTCGCGGTGTACACAAATGTTGCCCGAGAGGCTCGATGGCCTCGCCGAGTTGTGAGGCGTGCGCAGCCCACGGCAGTCAATTACGCACACGTCGGCCTCTTCCAGCAGGAGGGAAAGCTCATTACGGAGCTCACCTCGTTGTACCAGTGTGTGCAACGTACCATGTTGCATTGCATTACACTGCGTCGACCTGTCTAGTTTGTGTGTGTGCGTGCGTGCGTGTGTGTCCGTGTGTGTGTGTGTGTGTGTTCGTGTGCATGTGCATGTGCGTGTGCGTGTGCGCAAATTGCCCGTTTCAGACATGAATAATGGCAACGCGCATCTGGTGGCGCTTCCTGGGGCCGCTTGCAAGCTGGGGTATTGTGCGAGAGGCGGCAGGCTCGTACAGCACAGAAAAACACACGCTGACTGAGCTGAGAGCTTCGTCTCCTGGTGACTACGTCTCCTCGTCTTCCTCTTCTGTTGTGAAGCTGGATGGAGATTTGGAGCTTGAAACTGCAATTGAATTCCTTATACCAGCATCAGTGCAACGGAATCGGGATCGAACTGTGCCAATTAAGTGATTGAACTACCATCTATCGACTTATTGATTTTTTTTTGATACCATGAAAGTATACAAAGTGTCTCATGAGTGTCTTATGTCCCCCTGCCCCATTTCTCCATGTTTTCAGAACCCCCACCCCCTCTTTACCAACAACTCCCCCACCTTGTTCTGCTTTCAGACTGTGGTAGCGATGCAGTCCTTCCGTGAGCGCGCCGGTGGTTACCACAGCAACCAACCCTGCTACCAGCAGGAGCCCCATGAATTATCACGCCTGGAGACGTACCGACAACACCCGCATCATGCCCACCCTCAGCTACCCCACCCGGGGCCTGGTCCGCATCCAGGCCCGGGCCCGGGGCTCTCAAGGTCAGCCTATGACGCCCGCTCACTGGTGAACACTACAAGCATGTCTGCAGCTGCAGGAGCAGGAACTGCAGGAGCACCTAAGGACTGTTATAGCCATCCAGCCTACCCTGGTTTCCCGGTCAACGGCGGCGGGAACGGAAACGGAGGCTCGGCACCCTCGCAGGCAAAGAAGAAAGTCCCCAAATTCCCTCCACCAAGTTCCGGCCAACCTCTACAAGGTCACGGTGGTTACCGTAACCACATGGGCCCCGGGACTTACTCAGCCCAGTACATGAGCGGGGGCCACCTCCAGCACAAATGGGAAGACCCGGCTCAGTTGACGTCGTATGATCACGAGATGGTCGGGCGACTTGAGGCTGGAGGTCCACCCGCCCCTAACTCCTCACAGTACATGGACCAGAACATGCTGGGCCACTCCCAGACCCAGTGCCCCCAGCCATCTTATCCCAGCCCCCATCAGCAGTCACACCAAAGTAACCCTTCACCGTTGATGTACCCACAAAGTCACCTGCACTATCCCCAACCTTCCCCCTCTCCTTCACCGTACATAGAAAAGTGCAGCCCCATGCCGCCATGTTATAAAAGTTACAGCGTGCCGCCGAGCTCGCAGTACGGCAGACAAATGAGCAGCCTCGGTAACCTGAAGCAAGGAGCCTACCGGGCATCTCAGAACAGCTACAGCTACCAACACTCCAGAGGTTATGAGCCACAGCCCCCTCTGCAAGCCATGAGCAACCCACAGGAAGCCCACCCCAACCCCAAATACCAGCACTTCAGCCAACCGCAAGCAAACTACTGTCTCTCAGAACTGTCTGTCAGGTCACCCGAGCAGTATTATCAAACTTGCAGTCCCTCTTCGAGCCACTCACCCGCACGCTCGCTGGGACGCTCACCTTCATACAGCTCCACCCCGTCGCCGCTGATGACCAATCCGGAATCATTCCAGTACGGCCAACCGCCCATCACCCCGGGGGCGGCCTTGTCCTCGTCGTCTTCCTCAACGGGCCACCAAGAGCACGGCGCATCCAACGCCATGCTGTTGCCCCCACGCTCGCACCCGTCCCCCAGCGTGCCCCACGCGGCAGCCCACAGCTTCACCAACACGCTTCCAGGACCGAGCGTGAAAGAGCGCTTCTCCGAGAAACTGCTGTCTAACCCCAGCTTGTGGAGCCTGAATGCCCTCACCTCTCAGGTTGAGAACATATCCAACAACGTCCAACAGTTGCTGCTTTCTGAGACTCTGGTGGCCAACAAGAAAGCCTCGAAACGAAACAGTGGTGGAAGCAGCAGCAGTTCTGGCAGCGCAGCATCCTTGAAAAAAGGTGAGGGCTACAAAAGTCCATATTCAGAAAGTGCCGGTAGTTTAAGCGGCGGCCCGTCGCAGGACCTTTACTCGAACGTGCAGCACCCGCGGATGCCAATGGAACTGCACGAGGGGGGCTACTCCAGCAGTAGTGATGAGCAACTGGAGAGGAGCTTCTACTACAGAAACCAGGGCAGGAGTCCAGCTCAGCCTGCCAACAACTCCCACATCAACGTGGACACAATGTCGTCCTGTTCCATGACATCTCCAGATGACGTGTCCACCAGGTCTGGAGACTCAGGATTGCACAACTTCACTCCCGACCCGATTCGATGTCAGTCAATGCAGGAAGACGGCGCTCCCGTGAAGAGCCTCACTGAGGGGAGCATTACGGTTCCCAGTAGCGTTAAACCTGACACCGACTCATCTTCCGACATACAGCGGATCAGCCAGCCCGTTAAAGAAAACTTTGAGGAATCGACGTGGACAGAGAAATCAACTGAGCAAGAAGTGGAGACTCGGCCCAAAACACCTGACTATGAAATAGATGCGTGTGTCGCCAAACTGACAGAGAAACGAGAGAAATGGTCAGATGAGGGCAAATGTTCATTTCTGTACAATCAAGTCAACAAAAACAAAGACTTTTGCTATGCCGAGATGCCGTATGAAGCGGTTCGGAGGAAATATGAGCCAGATTCACTCGAACAGTCCCCAGCCGCCTACTCTGACTCGAGCCACCATTTCGGCCAAGAGATAAAAGAAGCATACAAATCCGAGTCATCAATTGCTTCCGAGAGCTCCCTGAAAACGTTGCCTTTCCATCCTGCAAGTGACCTTGAACAGGATCAATATTCCATAGAGAAGGAGGACAGTTCAGACAACACCCCTCAAAGTGAGGCCTTGGAGGAGTACAACTCCAGGAAGACAGAGAGCAAACAGTCGCTTGAGGAAGACCAACAGGAGGAGGAAAACCGTGGACCCAAAGCAGACTTTGATGAACCAACGCAACGTGGTCTTTCCCCACCCCCATCTGATGAGGTGAGAAACGAACCAGTGGAGGAGGAGAACGGCGGCCAGTCAGTGAATTCTGACATCATGAAGAACAGACACGGCGCTGAGAAGCTTTCTGCCGACCTTTGCGCCAGGACAGAGAAAAGACCAGAGTTCCACAGCGACCATGAGCTCGCTGGAGTGCCCGCGCATCCAAATGTGGCCACAGCCCCGGATGCTTCGTCCAGAGAATCGGCCATCGGCGACACGGCACCGCAGCCACAGTCTGCTATGCCCGTCTTCTCGGCCCTCAATGACAAGACAACAGCCACTCCAGCCCAGTCCAGGGATCACATGGATCACAGCGATGCTAAAGTGCTGGAGCCCGACTCTCCTCAGTTGCCTGGCAAGTCGATTCTTCCATCAGCCCCCTCCTGGGCGGACACACCGCCCTCCCCAAAGAAAGGCGATGAGGATATGGAGCCAGGCCTCAGCTGCTCCAGCGCCGTGACCCCTTTGGCCAAGCCAGAGCCAGTGGCCCCGTCTGCTCAGCCCAGAGCGTTTGGGCGCAAGCATACAAGGGGGAGAAGGAAAACCATGCTTTCAGGGGTGGCCATCAGGCGACAGCTAAGCTTGGAACGGGACCAAGAGAAGGAGCGAGAAGGGGAGCCCCTGGCCTCTGAAAACGCCCGTAGGCCTTCAGCCAAAATGACGCTGTTCCCAGACCAAACTGAGCTTGCGCACCAGGAATCAATTGTGAGCCAGACAAGCACAATGTTAGCCGAAGGACTGAGTTCAAGAATGTGCACCCGCTCTTTCAATGCAGCAGACTTCCCACCCAAAGGCGAGGATCATTTGAAGAGGAAACCAGGCCCAAAACCTGGACCCAAACCAGCACTGAAAAATGGATCCAAGCCAGGGCCAAAACCGGCAGCCAAACAAGGCCCTAAGCTCGCCCTAAAGCCTGGCCCAAAAGCAGGACTCAAATCAGGACTAAAGGATGTGCCAAGTACACCAGATCCGGCGGAAAAAATAGAGTCTCTGGGGAAACGAAAAACAGGCTTAAAACCTGGGCCCAAACCTATTTCAAAGCCTGGATTTGAATCTGAAGAGGCATTGCCGGCCGTCAAGGCCCCCGTCGGTCGCCCCAAAGGCTCAGTTTCCAGAGCCAAGCAGACGCGACAGGAAGAAATCATTTTGACAGAGCCACAAGGCAGGGGCAGGAAAAATATCAAGGCCACACTATCACAAATAAACCAGGATATAAAAGTCATCAACCGTGACCAAAGGTCGCCGGTTGACATAAAAGCACAAGAAAATGACACTAAAAATATGACTTTAAGGTCAAGAAAGCCCCCACAGGCCAAAGAAAAGGAGAAAAACCTACACGAGGACGTTGTAACAACCCAAAGTGGCACAATTGAATGTTCTGAGAAAGAGGAAGTGCAGCCAACTCCACATATGGTGAAAAAGACGACAACAAAAGCTCCTGCATTGCTTCCAGCTGAAAATAGTGAAGAGTTGCTTCCACTCACATATCAGTCAGCCATGGATCCCTCTTTGGTGCCACTCAAGAAAAAGAGGGGTCCCAAGCCTAAAGCCAAAGCACTCCAACTGCCTGAGCAGGTTGTCTCCGCACCTCAAGAGGGTCCCAGAAGAAAGAGAGGGCCAACCACCACAGAGCCCGCGCTCCCGTACCCAACCAAACATATTCCCGAAAGCGATCAAGGGGACGTACCAGCGCTGCCTGCGCAGTGCCCCGCTCGAACAAAAGTTCTTCCTCCACGTAAGGGCAGAGGGCTGAAATACGAGGCCATGGTGCAGAAGATCACCTCGCCGAGCTCCAAGAAGTATCTCCAAACTCCTCAGACGGACGTCAATCTCAACGATGACGCAACGACCAAGGACTTTGCTCCCCATACTGTCGTCCTGACGGCTATTCCTGTCAACGGCACTGAAATGATGGAAAGTGAAGTTAAAAGCAGACAGGCGGTTGCCAAACACCTCGACGGCATTGCCAGAAAGGAGGTCAAACGAGAAAGTGACACGCAGGAGATAAGTAGAGAAACACATGAGTGGAGACAAGAAGAGGATGCCAATGACCAAGGGCCAATGTGCAACGTCCAAAGGGCGATGGGGGCTCAGGTAGACCTCGGTCCTCGAGGAGATTGGACCCAACAGGCAAAAGCACTTGATTTACCCCCACCCAAGTCCTCCAAGCGGAAGCGATGGGCCATGGTGGAGAGCACAGATGCCTCTGTCATAGCTTTGGAAGCAAGTGAGCTCATTGTGACCGCCCCGAGAGCTGCCAAGCAGAGGGCCATTAAAAATAACCACGAGATGCACCTGAAGCAGAAGAGGAAACGAAAAGCTCAGCCTGAAGAAACCCAAACAGCAAAGGAGATCAAAGTGGAACCCACGGAGCAACAAGATGCGATAGCAGAGGAGACCACCATGCCTTCAGAGGCGCCCCGACTGCCAATCGCTCCCGATGATATCAAAGAATCCCCCGAGGTGGGCGGCGCAGAAGTCCTCCAGAAATCCAAAAGGGGAAGAAAACCATTCGCCCACGCAGCTAAGCGCAAACGGGGGATGGAGGAGACGTCCGACAAGCCGCTCAAAGCGTACAAAAAGCCCGGGCCAAAACCCGGAATGAAGGACGCCTTGGAGGTCATCGAGGCCGTCGTGAGGGCTGCCGGCTGCGAAGCGGAAAAGCTCCAGATGCAAACAGACAAGCGTGACGAGGAGCACAAAGACGGCGTTGTGGGTCCCGTGCTGACCATCTCAGACAAGCAGGCTGAGAGCATTTCTGTCAGGAGAGTCCGAACCAGGCCCATCCAGCATCAGCAGCCGCAGCAGCAGCAGCCGCAGTCTTTCTGTCCCTACGTGCGCATGAACAACTCCAGAGACTTTCCATCTTGGTGCGCCATCGTCAACAAGCCAGAGGACGCGCACGTTTTCCAGAGACGAAGAAAGAAGGGAATTCTCCGGATGAAGAATCCTTTCACGGTGGCAAAAGTAGTGCCGCATACTGCCGCCATGCTCCAAGGGCCAGCACTCAATCCGGATCTAGCCGGTAGACGTCTCACCTGCTGCCTGTGCGCAAAACCTTCAAATTATCGAGATCTGGGCGATCTGTGCGGACCGTACTACGCCGAAGTCGGACTCCCTCGGAAACTCTTGACCGCCGAGCCCGCCGTCTCCCTCGGGCGAAGGTCAGGGAAAGCCGACCTGGATGAAGGTAGTGAAGAACCGTGCGCATCGTCAAAGGCCGTCGAGGAAGTCAAGGAAGGAGATAACGCGCGGGAGAGCCGAAGCGCCAGACGTCGCCGCCGGCCGTACGGACGAGCAGACGGAAAAGACAGAACGGGCCTTCCTCCAAGAATAAGCCTTCGCGAAAGGTTAAAGAGGATGAGCCGGCTCCAGGACAGACCTTGCACGAACCAAAAGGATTGGCTCCGAAGTCTGCAAGATGAAGCCGAGGCCAGTGAGCACTGGGCTCATGAAAACTGCGCCATCTGGACCAAAGGCGTGATTGTGCTGGCCGGCCGACTGTACGGACTGAAGGAAGCCGCCGCCAATTCGGCCCAAACGGTACGAACACAAACATCGCCGCGTTGCCGAGCAACCGCTTTCTGCTGATGTTCCTACTTTTGCTTTTCCCTCTCTTTCCCCAAACGCGCTCGCTCACTGTGATGAATCCCAGAGCTGCCACAAGTGCCAGACTGCGGGGGCGTCCCTCACTTGCTGCTGGAGAAGCTGCTCTCGGAAGTACCACTACGCCTGCGCCAAAGAGACAGGTAAGCCAAGACCAGAGTCCAGCCGGGGGTGGGGCAAGCAGGGAGCGAGAGCATTGTGAAGCAGCAGATGAAGAAGTAGGACAAGTGCTCGAGCCGGGGTAGCAGGAGGAAGGGCGGATTCAAATGCTTTAGTCTGCAACAAGATGGCCAAACGGGCAAGTTTTATCCCAAAACGTTTGTGCACGATAGGGTCAGAAGCCATCTTTTTTGTTTCATATGGTGGCTTTTATGCGTCACGCTGAAGATTTGAAAGTCTGCCGAGGCACCTGGGGGCGGGCGCGGGGGAGGCGGGGGAATGGGGGCTCAGCAGGCCCATGTCCCTCCTGCTGCGTGCGTCGGCCATACGTGACGGACTGCTTCCTCTTGCATCCTCTGCTGCTTCCTTCTTCTTCTTCTTTTCAGGTCGTGCTAATCGTGCTGGAATCCAACTTGTTTCTATTGACTGTTTTGTTTGTCTTTGTTTTCTCCCAAACTGTGCAGGCTGCACATTCCACGAAGATGACTTCTCCATCAAATGCCCCAAACATGAGGTAAGAACATCCCAAAGAACATGAGTCCACATTATCCACTACAGGGAGCCCTCGTGGCAGTGGCAGGATGGATGGATGGATGGATGGATGGATGGATGGATGGATGGATGGATGGATGGATGGATGGATGGATGGATGGATGGATGGATGGATGGATGGATGGATGGATGGACGGACGGACGGACGGACGGACGGGTGGTACGGACAGCTTTGCTGTCAGCCAGACGCCATCTGGTGGTTTTAGGTCCTCACTGCAGCCTCAAAGAGGAAGGTCAAAGGCAGCGGGAGAATGGCGGGGGAAGGGGGTGTGAGGATGACATTCAGCAGGGAGCATCGGTGCGTTGAGGCACCAGTGCCCCCCTCCTTCTCCCTCCTTCGCTTCCTCCCTCCTTCCTCTTTCTGTTCTCCTCCGCGCAGACTGACAGTGATGAAACGCTGGCTGCTGATCAAAACACCCCACCCACCATCACTGCCTGCCTGCGATGCGACGCGCCTCGCATGCTACACACACACGCGCGCGCACACGCACAAACACGCTTCCGCTTCTCTCGTCTTGTTCCTCCTTCCTTCCCTCACGGCTTATTTGGCGCCTCCTCGCCTCCCCCCCGCTGCTTTTGCTGTTGCGTTCACTTCTTATCCCCAACGAGCTCCCGCCTCTTTTTTTCATTCTTCTTTCCCATTTTTAGTCATGCCGCCTTCTTCCGTCCCTCCCCTGATCTCCTCAGCCCCCCCCCCCTCCCTTCACCGCCGCTTCCGTCTGAGCCGCACAAGGCAGCCGAGTGCGAGAAGAGAAAAGGGAGGGCAAGAAAGAGAGTGAGTGGTTCGTTGTTAGCAGGAGGAGGAAAAGCTGTCATCAGCGGAGGTGTGCGTGAGCGAGCGTGTGTGTGCGTGTAGGTCGGTGCTGTGCCAGTTTAAGCTGCAAAGCCTAATCAAAGCGCCTAGTGCACAAACGCAAACACCACACCCAAGGGTCCCCTTGCGAACACACACAAAAGGTGAAGTCGCAAAAAAACGCCGCGCAGGTGACGCATGACTCACGAGGCTCATTAACACATCGCTGGTTGTGCGTCTAGCGAGGCAGGAAAGAAGCGAAGCGGCTTGTTTGCGTGGGCGCCACAGACAAACGGGGACAGTAAAATCAGACGAGGCGACGCAATCAAAGAGGCGAGAGAAGAAGGCGACGCCGGCAGGCGTGCAGAGGAGGAGAAGGGCCGAAGCCCAAGCGCTTCTCCGCCGCCGAATCGGCGCAATTAGTGGGCGTTCCTGCTGCGCACCGCTCCAATATGCAAGATGAATGGCAAGCATCCGTGATTAGAGGCTGCTTCATTAGGCACACGTGCACCGCCGCAGAGGCTTGGAGCCCGAGTGGACTTAACGACTCTGCAGCGCATCTTTGTTTCAAAGGCTGCACGCGAGTGGAAAAAAAACATGTTACATCATGTCCGGAAACTGCGGATAACTCCAATGTGAAACCCTTACTCTGATTTGATACATTTTCAAACCCTTACCCTAATTTAAAACCTTACTTTGAAACCCTCAAACGAAATTAAAACCATAATTTGAAACCTTAAGGCAATCCTAATTTAAAATCCGACTCACTCCAACCGCAAAATACTCAATTGCGCGCGCGTGTGCGAGTGTGTGCGCGCGTGTGTTGTATTCACGCCCGTCTCCCCTCCGTGCCTTTTCAGGATTTGTAAGATATCCGATTGGACCACCTCGCAGGAACAAGGCAAAGATAAACGCTGTCCTAACAGCGAGCTAAGCCTATAAAAACGGACAGGATGACGGACGGGCCCCGCGCCCCGAGGCGGCGCTCCCACACCGGCATCGAGAGAGAATTCTGAGAGGCGGAAGAGAAAAATGCTCCTCCAGAGAGCACCTCCTCAAGGACTCAGGCACCCAACGTTTTCTGGACAAGGGGGGAGGTCAGCTTGAAATGCCGAGCAAGGTCTGTCTGTGAGTGAGTGAGTGAGTGAGTGAGTGAGTGAGTGAGTGAGTGAGTGAGTGAGTGAGTGAGTGAGTGAGTGAGTGAGTGAGTGAGTGAGTGAGTGAGTGAGTGAGTGAGTGCGTGCGTGCGTGCGTGCGTGCGTGCGTGCGTGCGTCTTTCAGATGGGTGCCATCATCACAGATGATAGGTTGCCATCATATCTGTCCACTTTGTCTGCAGGCCAAAAGGTGTGTGTGATCTTCCTAAGCGTCACTTTACTGTGCATATCTCCAAGCAGCACATGTAGGCAGGCAGACAATATCATACGTATTTCAATCATATTTCTTTATGCTCTGCGGAGAACGATAAGAGCCAGTAAGAGTGCCGCACTGATGAGCTGAGAGGAGTTAGGACGGCGGCCGCCACAGACAATTTTAATTTTCGTTCAATGGAGGAAGTTCTGAGCTTTTCACAGTGCAAAGTGAGTATCTCAAGGCACTACTGTACAACACTCTTATCTTGTATATTCATGTGCATTAACCACATCATCACACCGCCCTTGGGAAACGGTAACAAAACAGGTGACAAAAAATGGGTACAACTCTTCCATTGTTGCCATCATCTTTGCATTGCAAGGCTCCAAGGGTCCAACCAGGGGTCTGGTTGTCTCACAACATCTCTTCTGCACATTTTGAAATCGTATTCCTGTGGCCACGATATGTGAATCCAATTTTTGGGAGAGCCACGACGCACGTGTGGTCTCGATGTAGCCTCTGACGCCACACCACGTGACGACACCGCCGCACGAGGTGTCCACTCACGTGACGGTCTAGGTGACATGTCTCGGTGCGTAAAAAAAAAAAAAAAAAAACACAAAAACAACCAACGGCGTGCCAAACATTGAACACCTTTCTGACGGTTTCTTTCATGGTGTACAGAAGTATTTGATGCTGTTTAAATGTAAAATGTGCTGTACTAATAATAACTGTGTATAGTATTTCCTAGAGATGTTTATTTTCTATAAAATGGAATACGTTATTGCTTATAAAATAAATAATAAAAGAATCCACCGATGCAGATGTCATCTATTTGTAATAATGTTTTGGAGTGTGTTTTATTTTTTGCTTGATTTATATCCCACGATTTTTTCATAAAAGGCTGTATAGTAAGGTTTTCATTTATTTACAAAAAGCTATATTTTTTTCCTGAAAAACTTACTGTACAGGTTTTTGTTTTTACTGAAAAAAAAAAGGCCTTACTTATACATTTAAAAAAAAAAAGGCTTACTATTTGAAACGATTAATCGAGCGAGCAAGTCAGGACCATACTTACTCCAAATTGCATAACTTTTAGAGCATTCGACTTCACTGCAATAAACATGAGAAGAAAAAGATGAGGTTTCCTAAAAAGTTTTTAATGTTTAAATGTGGACATGGATCTTGGTGATGAAAATATACAAGGACCCCAAAACATTATCTTTTGAATTGTGTGTGCCACACATAAACATGCACTTCCCGTAATGAAAATGCAATACCCCAAAAAATTTTTTTTTTTTACACTTTAAGCTGCAACTACGAAAACAGTGAAACACAAACCAGCGCTATTCGAACGTGGGAAGATGTCCTCTTTGGAAGAAAACAGTTCTTTGGGGGGGCTGCACTTAACAGTTAGCCTGCCGTGTGCATGGCGACACACAAACAGGCTCGCCCCACCAAAGATCACGCGCAAAATGTCACCTTTCCGATTTGGTGACGCTCAATCGCCATGACAACGCAACCCTCAAAAGCAGCTTTCGCTCTTCCACATAGGCCAAATACTGCAGGATCAAAGTCCATACAGATTATAAATACATTATTAATATTATATGTACACATCATAACCAAACAAAGCCATAACCTCATTCATGGATCTGTTAAGGTTGTTTTCTTCTCACAAATGAAAAGAAGCAACTCTCTGGGAAAACGGGCGCGACCAATTGGCTGAGGATGCATTGGCGCCTCTCTGAGGTCAAACTGTAGCACTACGCTGGACTCGCGCTCAGACTTCCCAGATTCTGCTCAGAAATCTAGAAAGTTCCGAGGTGAGAAAACACTGTTCAAACGAGAACTTGAGTTTTGTTTTTCTACAAACGCGGTCCCAAGACGAGTCAGTTGATCGGGTTGGGTCCTCTTAGCTGTTGGTGACGGTGGTGCCGCTGCCCAGCTTGATGATCATCTGCTGGCAGTCGTGGAGGGTGCGCTTGTCTCCCAGCTTCTCCAGCGTGCGGGCGGCATCGGCCAGCATGCCCACCCGCTGGCCGGGGGCAGACAGGAAGGACGGGGGGAGGTAACGGCACGCCAGCATCACCGCCTCCGCCTGCTCGCGCTGGCCCGGCCGTGCCTCGCACTCCTCTGTCGGACACAATCGGTTTAGTGTTCTAAATGATGATCATTGGTGCTGACAGAATCCTCACGTCAATTTGACTCGTTTTGAGGAAGACAAAAAGAATAACCGCCACTTTTGAAATGAATGATAATAAAATTGCACACATACAAGGATTCTGCCTGACAGTGACAAAATGTTCCATTTCTCCAGATTTTTTTTAAAATGGTCAATTCAAATGACAGTCTGTCCTAACCCCAACCTAAAACTCTAACCCTAGCTTTAAAGCTGCGAGTGCAACTTTTGTCGAAAAGCAACACACCTGTCTTGGTTCCAGGCGTGGCTCTACGTCGCAGCGAGCGATCCAGCAGCTGATGCGTGCGCGTGGGACTGGCCCCCGCCATCAGCCTGGCCGTGGCTTCATGAAGGAACAACTGCGGGAGAAGGGGGACAAGAATGCGTGAATCAAGGAGAAGTAACGATGACTCATACTTGTTGCTTGGCTTTGCCAGTAGCGCTGCTTTCAAATAATCAAGTTAACTTGCGGCGCTCTCTCTCTCTCTCTCTCTCACTCTCTCTCTCGCTCGCTCACTCTCTCGCTTACTCTCTCTCTCGCTTACTCTCTCTCTCGCTCACGCTCTCGCTCACTCTCTCGCTCACTCACTCTCTCTCTTAGTCGCTTGTGTACATACCCTTCGCATGGCTGGCCTGAAACTCTGCGCCAGCTTGCGTAAAGAGCTGAGGTCCTGCTGAAAGCCTTGCAGCTCGGGCGGGGAGGCCTGCTGAACCCCCGCGGAGCCCGTCCCGGCCGCACCCGCCCCCTGCAGCTGCTGTTGCTGAAGACGCCACACATTGGTCCTCATCACCAACAGCAAGTCGCACAGCAGCAACTGTACCACCTGCGGATAAAATGGGCATCGATGGCACATTAGATAACGGACATCCACCCATTTTATGTCGAGAGAAACCTATTTGTGCTTTGGCATTTGCAGGAAAAAATTTGCAGAACATTCCTAACGTCGCTGGTGAGTGGACTTTTTGTATCTCGTCACGATTTGAGGCAATCAAAACAACGCCATTCTACTGGATATTGCTGTCATATCTGGTTGTGCACAAATATTGACATTGCCATTGAAAAAAATCAACGAGTCAAAATGCTGTTGGAGGCTCAGCTCTGTGTTGCGCTGCAGGAACATTGCACTTGGCGTACACACATGCAATGCAACTACAATGCACCACAGCTCAGGCCAAAAAAAACATTCTGTGCACCATTTGCTGCGTGTGCGCGCACGTGTATGCGTAGTGTGAGTGATGATGCGGTTGTGCAGGCAATTTCCTTGTATTTACAACTTAATGCATGGCCATGTGCGGGCACATCTGTCACCGAGTATTTGCGTACGTGCTTGAGCATGTTTTATACTTTCAAGACAGACACCATCGCACACACGCAGAGTGCCCTCTCAGGAGTGATAAGCAACAACTTTTATGGCAAACAAATTTGCACGCTTGTAAGGGCCAGTGTGTGCGTACCTTGTCTAAAGTGGAGCTGTGAGAGTGCGGGCCCAAGTTGAGACTGTCTCTGAGCAGGGCGCTGGCCTTGTCGCTGTGGCTCAGACTCAAGTAGCAGTTTTCCGGCTTGGACAGCAGAGCCCGCACCGCTCGGAAGGTGTTGAGACAAGCCTTGGGCAGGAGGCTCCTGACAGCGTGAGGGGAGCCGCGCATGTGCGCGCACACACGAGCACAAAACGCGGATCAGTGCGATGCAGACAACACGACCGAGGGATCCGCTCGCCGAGCGCCGACTCACTCCGCGTTGTGCAGCGTTCGCGGCAGGTGCTCGACAGTCGGATAAAGCCTCTCGGCGGCCGCGTCGTCCCCTTGGAGCCAGTTGATGATAACCACAATGACAGAGGACCACCATTTAGAGTGGGGGTCGCAGCCTAGACAATGGGACAAAAGCAGCACGAGGTCAAGATCGTCAGCGAGTACGGCCCTTGCTTAAGAGGCTTGTAGTAGCATGTAAACACCACAAGATGGCAGCAAAATGCTTCAAAAATCTTCACGTGCCAAGCCAACATCTAGCCCAGATATGGGCAAACTACGGCCCACAAGCCACATCCGGCCCCGGAGGCCGTTTAATTCGGCCCGCCAAACCTGAATAAATTGTATTATTTAACTTTTTTTTGGGTCATTTTCCCTGCAATGACTATGTTTCCCCAGTAGATGGGGAAGCGCCCGCCTGCGCATTGACTCCCGAAAGCCGTGACAGAAAGCTTGGTGCACACTCACAAGTGCGTGTACGTACTCAGTAGTACGGGCCCGGCGCACTCCACACTCTATTTCTATCAGTGCCGAATTTCGAGTGTGGGCTGTGACGTCAGCATTCTCGTAATTTGCGCGCTGAGCTTTCAGATACAGTTTTACGCTAAAGCCACCCACAAACCTTCCATTAAAATAAGTGGCCCGAGGAAAAGAAAGGTGGACACTGAGTGCCGAGTGTTAAAAAAGAGTGGACAATTTGTCTCGACCTACGTGGGTGAACAGACGTTCAGCCACATGAACGTCAACAAAGTCCGTCACAGATCTAGGTTAACGGACCGACACCTCGGCTCTATCCTAAGAATTACCACAACAAATTTTACTCCAGACCATGATGCACTAGCAAAAAAGGGAGACCAACAATACTATTGATTTCTTTATTACGTTATTCAGATGTATTCTTTCACTGATTCTTCAAGATGATGTATTTGGTCAGAATGTTTGCCGTTTGATGTGATTTCGCCTCATTATATAAACATCTTTCATAAGTCTGACCTGCAGGCGCTGAAGTGATGTAAACTGTTATCCATAATAACAATGTCTTTTTTAATGAGAATCGCTGATAGTAGTTTTTTGGTGAAATATTTTTTTTTAATGCTGTTAATTTCATTTGTTTTCAAAAAGCTTTATTTTTATTATCCATGCTTTACTACCTACTAAAGGCCAAAACTTTTTATGCAATGATCTTTACATGTCGGTGTATATTTGATCAATATCAATATTACTTCACACAAACACTACATCCATCCGCTCCTGGTTCGGCCCCCTGGTCAAAATTTAGAACCCAATTCGGCCCGCAAGTCAAAAAGTTTGCCCACCCCTGATCTAGCCCAACGATGAAGCCATGCTACATCGACAACTGATCAGTGGTTACATTATTCAAAGTTTTCACTAAAGACTTTGAATAAAAGAAATTATCTGTTGGAGGCGTTTGTTTGTTTTTTTGGACTCTTTGCTCCATTGGTACAATCTCTCTTCTGCTCCTATTTGGAAGTATTGATAAGTGACGACCAAATAACGACGCTGCTACCGGCACGCTTCAACGTGCTCTGACATTGTCGCTTAGCTCCCGGGGTGGAATTTAATATGCACGACAGCGACGATAGACATCTGCTGTCTGTGTTTGACTTTCGAATCAAGCTGTCACAGCCCTCTGCTAAACTTACAACACGATGAGACCTGAGAGCTTTTGGACAACTCGCTTAAGAGAACAAAGTACTTCATTTGGACATGGGGCCAGCACGCAGCGAATTCCAACAATAAGTCGGTGCCAATAAAAGGCTGCCATTAAAATCCCTGCTGTGTCCTCCGTCCCTCCCAACTCTCAAGATGATCACTGATTTGACAGGCCTGAAGATAGATGGAGCAATCCAGCGGATGATTCCTGTTTGGCGAGCCAGCCTCTGCTCAACCACTTTTTTTTGGGGCTGAGATAAGCAATCCGATCCGCAAGTACAGAGTGAAGCAGTGGGAGGGTGGAAATCAGTCCGCTCAATCTCCGTAAAGTGAAAATCAAAGTTAGCTTGCGGTTTCTATAGGGAACATGAAGGCAAAATGGAAGCGGTGGACCACGTCAAGACAGGCAGCGGCAAGCAAGAGTGAAAAAGAAAAGTGCTGTTGCTTTTCAAACACTAAGGCTACAAACTGGTATCGTGACAACCCTAACGAGAATAAAAAGTTATTATCCATCCATTGGTCATGGCGACAATGGCATGTGCAATGAACTAACTTTTTTTTATATGGAATTGTATTTTTTCCATCTGACTTTGACCAGTCAGATGCAACCTAAGTGACAGTAGGAGAAGAGCAACAAGTGGCAATACTATCGCAAAATAAATAAAAACCGTTAGTGTTTATTAACTAATGAAGACCACAATTTCTCGTAATAAGTCACAATTAATCAATTTTTTTCTACTACTGCTAATATCTATGACGCTTGCAACAGGCGTTTGTTGAGTAAAATTTTGGAATTAATGTAAAACAATCTAATAGAAAGATTAAATTGATTCAATAAGTGTTGAACATAACATTGAAAACTTTGTCCTTTGTCGCCATCTTGTGGCATCAATAACTTGCGTCTTTTCACTATTATTGACTGGGCTCAGTCAGCATTTGGTGGCGCAAATATGGTGGGTATTATATTTGTGGTTACGGGTGAAGTAGTAGTGACAAAAGTCATTTACCTGTGACAGTGGCCATGTTGGAGCCAATAGCAAAGGACTGCGACGTGGCGCCAGCTGCATCGGAAGCACTAATCAGCAGCTGCAGATACTCCAGGGCATCTGCATACTCCCTGAGGACAATCACATGAAAATGAAAAGCATGAACTCATGTGATTACAATTCAGCAATATCAGGACAGCCAATCAAATATTGATACCAAGCCATTGTTCCCTTTGTAAAGGCAGAATATTTGATACGGTTCTTGGATTGAATTATGATTTATTGATATCATCAGGCAGTGGCCGGTTGGTGTTTTATGTGCTTTGCTCACCCTTCGCCATGACTGGGGCTTTTCTCCCCCTTTGGCTGGGCCACGCAGTAAAGAGCCTTTTCCAGCAAGTGTTCTCTGAAGGCTTGAGTCACCTGAGCCAATGGGTCCACTGAAAGAAAAATCAGGCAACCATTTACATGATTTACATCTTTACAAAATTGTTAAAAAAACAAATCATCCAAGCCCAGATTGCAGATCTTCCTACCAGTGTTGCCGGCCTGACTATAGATGCTCTCTTTGGGGATGCTGCGAATGGCCCAGTCCCCGTCCACAAAGAAGCGGTGGCCAAGAGGGTGGCAGAGCCATTGCATGGCCGGAGGCACGCTCCCGCTGGACGACAGACACGCTTGACGCGCGCTGCTCAGGAACACACGCTGATAACAACACAAAAACACAGAATCATTACTCAGATTGGAACGCTAATAGCCAATCAATTTTCACTTATTGCCAAGTGTCGTTCAGCTTGTAGTCCCTCAGAAACACTTCACTACGGCACCTGTGCAAAACGTGACAAGCAGCTGGGCGAAATATATTGGCTGACTTTAGCGCGAGATAACCCAACAAGCGCTGACGAAAGGGTGCTCACAGAGGTGAAGTGCAGGATCCTTGGCAGGCTGGCTTTGACTCGGAGCGCCGCAGACACATAGACCTCGGCCAGCGAAGCCACGGGCAGATAGGAGCCGGCACATTCCGCCAAGTTGACCGCGCTGAGGGCCATGTGCACGGCTGAAAGGTGGCTCCCATTCAGTTTGCCTGTATGCCAAGTCACATGTTGAGAAACGCACCCTTGAATGTGCATGAGTGCATTGCATCGCCACAGGAGACAACAACTCACACTCTGTGCTTTCATAGAGGCACAAATACAAAAAAAAAGTATACGTAATGTATGTGTTCTGACAAGGAGTAGAAAGTATTGCTGTTTTATCAAAAGTAAGAAGAAAAAGAAAAGTCGCCAGTAAATGAAATAGCCAAGGACAAACACCTGGAAAAAGAATCTACTTTGGTGCAGTAAGAAAGTATTTGTACTCTCAGAGCCAACCTGTCATGTGCAGCTGGTGCAGGCGGTGGTAAACCAGCGCAGCGTCTCGGCTGCTCTTGCATGCGTCCTCCTGCAGGGGGCGGTCCGATCGTAGTCCCCCTGCCCGGGCGGCCAGCCAGCGGCCCACCCAGAGGCGCTGAAGGCAGAATCTGAGGAAAGACCACAGCGAGGCGCAGGCCAAGTCCAGCTGGGAGGTGGGTAAGGGGCGACCCAGAGCTTTGAGACAAGTCCAAAGGTTCTGGCCGGCCTGAGCAAAATCCCCCTGTGCAGCAAAAAGCCAATCAAGAAACCATTAGACAGTCATGTTTCTCACGGTTTTACGATGGCATTGTTTTGAACGATCAAGCTATTTCATCTCGTTCAACTACACCGAACATACTCGCGCCAGGTCCAGGTCGGCCTGTTTGCGGTGCCTCCAGAACAAGACCGAAGATCCAGAATGAGGTCTGGTCACAGGCTCTCCGTACACCAGAAGGCGGATAAGAACTCCCGACACCAAGATGCCGTTCAGAAGCCAGACCAGAATTGTTGGTAGCATCCAGTCCATCCAGCCCCATGACTCTGCTGCAGAGAACATGTTGGACAACAAGCCGAGTGAAGACGTGTTACGCAGGACGTATTTCCTCACTTCGGGTCGCCTCCTCTTACCCGCAATGTCCAAGCCCAGAACGCTCCTGCCCGCGTGATGGGGGGCACCGGACGTGCCGCTTGCCGTGTCGCCGCCAGATGAGCAGATCAGGTTGGCCAAGGGATTGAGGGAGAGGAAGAGGAAGGTGAAAGCGCAGAGCGCCATGCGAGAACGGTCCAGCATGCCGCCGGCGCTGCTGCCGCTCGCCAATGGGTCCAGCATGGTCACGTGTGGCTGGTGCGCACAAGACAGGGAGCCGTTCAAGTAAGGGGGGAAAAAAAGTACAGAAAGTTTCCAGGCATTTTCGAATTTGCCAAGAAATATGGGCAATGGACTGGTTTATAGATAAATTCTTGGGTGGGTGTTAGATTATCAAACGTATGATTTATCACTTTCATAAGGCTACTTTAAATGCATTATGTTTGGACTTGAAGCAAAAAATTTCAAGATGCTCTTAAATATTAAAACCCAGTAGTATTTTTTTATATGTATTTCATGCACTTTGGATGAAATGTGAACAGTACATCATGCAAAAGTCAAATCAGCCCGCATGCACATTAGGGCTGCAACTAATTATTATTCTAATAATCCATTACTCTGTCAATTATTTCTTCAATTAATTAGATTTTTTTTTTTATCTTTCTTATTTCCAGCCTTTTGTCCAAAAATTGGACATTATTTCAAATTGAAAATGAACAAAGAAAGTGAATATGATTAAGTCACTGGTTTGGAAAAAAATACGTATCAAGCATTGTTTTCCGTAGTAAAAGTTAACAAATGATCACTTAATTTTCAAAGGCTGAAATTGCGCATATTGATTTTGGGCTCTTAAATCAAAGTGCTCCCGGAGAGCTGCGTCATACCTTGGTATCCTCTCCCATCGGGCTGTCGGGTTCTGAGTCACTAGTGCAGTGCGAGAAGGACGAGGGCGAACCCACGTCAGACGCCGGCGGCGTAGGCAGTTCCATCTTCACGTCGGCCACTCTGTCCACCTCCATGGCAACCAGGTCCTTGAGAGACTCTGCGGTAAAGCAAAATGCAGGGGGACAGGGGGGCAATCAATCAAGCGCACGGAAGGAAAGGTCGGCTGCAAGAAGAGGGCAGTTACACAAGCCTTTCCACTCGGAGTTCGTCACCAAAAGGTCAACAACTAGAAATTAGCAGAGAAAGTGGGAAAGAATCGTGTGCGGGTAAAACGCAGGACAGGTGCATACTGTTTTTCTGGGCTGCCATTTTCAGTGCCAGGTTCTCCTGTTTGAGCTTCTGATTGGATTGCTGCAGGAAACGGATGACGTCGATGGCTTTCCTCAACACGGCTGACTTATTGAGCTAGGACAAGCAAGAACATAGTTTAGGTTTAAACTACAACGACAATTAAAATCTCTCTGTCACTAGATTGTTCTCTACTTATTTCCATCCAAAATAACAATGACCAAACAAATCAGTGTTGTTAAGTCATAGCACAGAATTTGTTTAAGGGATGCTAAGATGGAGGAGATAACCCACCTTGGCCTCAGTGCCTGCGACCAAATCTTTGAGCTCATTGATTTTGTCGTTGATGGACGAGCGGTAGCGCTTCTCGATGGCATTGTGGGCCGTGCGCTTCTCCCCCTTGGCGGGGAAAATGCCTGTCTTGCCGCTGTTGATGATGCGATTGATTGGCAGCTTCTCGGCATCCACCATGAGGGGCACGGTAGTCAGGAAGGTGCCCCCACCCACAAATGCCTCAAAGTACACACAATGGCTACTTGTGAAGCTTATATCCCAAATTGCAGTAGAAAACGGGTGGCAAGTCAACTCAATAGCGTGAGCGATTCCCAAACATTTGTTTTTGAAGGAATGGATACAACCAGCAGTGGATGTGACTGAAGTACTGGTTGGAAATTTATTTACCTGCAGTGAGGCGCTCTGAACTGGCGTGGTGGTGGTGGCCAGCGATGTGGGGGAGGCCACGGTGGTGACCATGCAGGGGTCATGCTTCAGCGTGGTCAACAGCAGAGACTCGGCTTTGATAAACTGGGGTTGCAGTAACACCTGCGAAACACGTCAGTTATCTTTTTCTAGCCATCCGCCCAGTCGACAAGCACTGATGAAACAGACCACCCGAGTTGTACACTCACGGGTACTTGCTGAACATGAGACGTAAGCGCGGGAGCGGGCGGGCTTCCCGCCGCGGCCAGCAAAGGAGAGGCAGCACTCAAGCCTTGGACCGGAGTCTGAATGGCCATTGGCTGAACCTTGGGAGGCGAAGAGGACAAGGTGGCTGCCGCTTGGCTCACGGTGCTGCCGACTGACAACAAGGAAGGTGCGCCACAATCAGCAATTGTTTTTATCTCGGCAGACAGGTTACAATATTCGTGAACCACGAGGTGAACTCTTATCTCATTGTAAGGCCATGATAGCAGCGTTAACTGTGTGCTGTCTTATCAACTTTAGAAAGAAAGGACAGATGTCGGTCACCTTTTTTCCTCTAGCATTAAAACTAATTGCCGTGTGATAAACTATAAATCACCAAGAGTTAGTCCTCAAGACAATTCATCACAGGAAATACCTATGAAGCAGTTCTGGCCTCTGTTTGGAGTCTGGCTCTGAAGGTGCGTCGGCATCTGCTTAGGAGGCTGGGGTGGAGTTTGGGGCGGAGAAGAGGAGGTGAAGAGTTTTGGGGGGGTGCTGTTGAATGCAGGGTTTAGGACTGGGGACCCGTGAGGTGAAGTTCCTGGGGCAGGAGTAGCCTGGCCCACAGCCGGCTGGGGCGCTTCCACTTTGGGCGGTCCGACCGTGTGAGCTTGCTGCGGGGATGCCGGCTGCTGCCGCGGGGTGGGGATGGACACCTGGGCCAGCGGGGACTGCTGAAAGGTGGTGGTAGGCTGGAAGGCCTTGTCTGGGCTGGATGAGCTGCGGGTGATGGGAGGGCCCAGGAGTGCATCCAGATGGGGGCTGCTGCTCAGGACGGAGGAGGAAGAAGAAGACGTGGATGGAGGCGCAGTTGCAGTGGGCAGGGGGGAGGATGATGTGACGACTTGGGGCAGACAAGGAACTTCCAGACTGCCGGCGGGTCCTCCTGTGTATGGAGGGTTATCAAAGAGGCTTCCGAGTTCCCCTTCCTGGTGGAGGAACTTGAGCATGTCTGAAAATTAAAAGCATCGTCAAAATTGAAAGGAGGACTCAATATGACAACCACGTACAACATTTTACAAGGCACCAATCACACAGGGTCCACTCCAAACTTGAACGTGTCCCTGAATGTATTTTTGATGCTTTCTGAATTAAAAAATATATCTTTACTTTCTTCACACACACAATAGGTTGTCTGGAGATATTAATTTTTTTATTTAAAATTTGATGGATTTTACCATGTGTTGTAATTTATAGCAATGACATTTCACCAGAAAAGTCCACCTGTTTCACCTAATCTATGCCTTAAGCCATAGCTATTACTAAATATGTTATGCATTGTATTAGGGTGTTTTCACACTTGGTCCCTTTCAGCCCTCGAAGCAAACTCAGATCGATGACTCAGCATTTTTTGCGCATATGTGAACGCGCCAACCGTACTCAGACCCCTTTAAATTGAACCGTACTGAGACCACCTCCTGAGGTACGGTTCGCTAAAAAGTCAACGTGACTGCAGGCGCAAAAACAAAACTGTAGAGAACAGAGAATCCAAAGTATGGCAGCAGCAAGTCATGGTCGTGATCGTGGTTCTAATAGTAAACGTAGAGAAGCATGTGCCGTTCAAAGTTCTGCCACGGCACCTGGACGCGGCATAGTTTGGGGAGAAGACGAAACGGAATGTCTTTTAGAAATTTGGAACGACGACAGCATTAAATCACAACTATCTACGACCCACCGTAATGCGAAAGTATTTCAATAATTTTCTGAGAATGAACTTCTACACAATGCAGAATAAAAGTGAAAAAACTAAAGTATTTAGCTACTCGAGATAAAATGCGAAGAAGTAGGGAGTCAGGGAATATCAAAAACTACCCAGAATGCAGTGCAGTGGGAGTGTGAGAGCTCTAGAGGACCTAGTGTGAATAGAAAGAGGACTGAGGCCCCATCAAGGCTGAACTGAACCAGAAAGAGAACTCGGTCCTCTTTGAAACACACAATGTGAACACAAATGCATGGTCCACTTTTTGGTCCACTTAAAGAGGTCTGAGTTCGGTTCTTTTAAAAGGGTCCAGGTGTGAAAACACCCTTATTGTCATCATATTGTCATTGTCATCCAGGAACAGTGATGTGCAAGAGAAAAAACAAGGGCACCAAATATCTTCAAGTGACAAAATATTAGTCATACACAGAAAGAAAATGT
Source organism: Syngnathus floridae (assembly GCF_059516105.1). NCBI lineage: Eukaryota > Metazoa > Chordata > Actinopteri > Syngnathiformes > Syngnathidae > Syngnathus > Syngnathus floridae. The sequence goes on along the minus strand of NC_142429.1, from coordinate 4,172,378 downwards.
GTGTTTTACTAAATGCATTTGGGATTAAAACAAATCTCTGAATTTGACTACAAAAATGGTTAGCTTTCAAAGAAATCCTTATTTGCCAATTCCAATTTGCATAGTGAGAAATCACGCGTAATATTTTTTGTCTCAATGTGATGGTTCTAATAATGATAATTGATGCTAATAACAGACCATTGTTGCGTTTTCTTTCTGTACATACACGCCGGCTGCCGGCTGGGGTGCTTTTCAAATTTCCGGTAGTGTTGTGGATGAGGTGATCGCTCTTGTCCAATGATAGCGCGTATCGTCCAAGACAGGAAAGGGCATTACGGAGAGGTTACCATCAGTCACAAGTGAGCCACCGTCTAACGTCTATAATGTGGCCTAATTTATTTCCCTATTAATTTAATTTGTTAGAATTCTAAATCCGATAAGAATACTCAAGTCTTAAAACGAGATATATATTTTAATGGCGGTAAACAATTATGGGTTAGTCGTTTTTTACCTAGCAGTGCCACATGCTTGGCTACATAATAAACCAACAAAAAATGCAATAGGGTCACTGTTTTTTTCTGAAGCAAATCTATTCGGTGTTTAATGGACCTCCGTGCAATTTCGGTCAAATGAGGTTCCGTGAACTCCCGAGGAGGAAACGAACGCTAGTAACCTCAGTTTGGGGAAACTTGCTTGGGGGCGGGGCGCCATCACGAGAACGTTAGCCTTGCTTTTTTCGCCATCTTGAAGTCAATTTATACACATTTAATATTGTACTTATTAAATATGCTTTACGAAGCGTGTGTTAAATGACACACTCGCCGTAAAACGTTTCGAAACGTACATTTACCGCGGTATACAGTTCATGCCATTAGCTAGCTGGAACAAAGCTACCAACACTTAACGAAGATTTAACGTAAACGCTTCGTGCTCTTTAAAATGCGTTTTTAGACGACGACAGGACGTGATTAAATTTTTTACGAAAAGGGGTTGCTAACAAGCTGTCGCTGGTATGCTGTGACTGTGTTAGTGAAAATCAGAATTCTTACCATCAATGTCGCTAAGAAGGGCCGTGTCAATCTCGCTGGGGTCATGCAACGACAATGTCGGATCCAGATTATCCAACGAATGATCGTCAAACGACAAAGTGTTCATTTTTGCTGTTTTGTTTTTAGGATAATCCAGTGTAAAATAAAACTATGCAGGGGGGTCTCCCAGCGGCGAATACTCGTCAGTTTCTCGGGGAGCTACATTGGCCAAAATGTAGCCGAAACACGATGGAGGATAATGTTTCTTTTTGTGCCGATCTGTCAACTAACTGGCCGGTGCTAACCCCATGATGCCTCAGGGAAACTTGTCAAATCAAACACTGAAGCCCATTCACCACTTCGTGTTTAGCCAAACTCGCCCGCCTCGCTCGAGAACAACGGACAGGTAATCCAACCAATCATACGCGAGATAGTCAAGTCACTTCCGCGTTCACCCTAACGCCCACCGTGTTGTTTTGTTTTTTTCTTACAGAATGTGGACGTAAACAGACGACCGATGTACAGAAGACTAAGCATAATTCCACACAGACGTTATCTATAAACTGCATAGCAGATTGTAACCATCATCGTTTTCTGTCAATTCATCAAATTAGCGCCAGTTGATTTCAACACAATCTCCTGCTTAGGCGGCTAGCAAGTGGGTTTGTCTCCTGAGAGCCAATAGGGAAGCGAGCCTGCAAATGGAAATAAACATCACGTTTGCTTGACTCGCATTCGTAGCCCCGCCTGTAGAACCAGTAGAATTGTCCAATGGGAAGTGCAGGAGTGGAGTGGTGTGATATGACGTCACAACTGTGAGCCTGGGATTACATCATGATTTTTGCAGTTTGAAGAGCAACAGGGAAATTACCCGATGCCGAAATGTGTAATCAAATTTTAAATATTTGAGTCATCAAAAAACCAAACTTTAAAAATAATTACAAAATACATCGTTTTAAAACCAAATAGTGTCACATGTACACAAAAGCGCAGTTCTACTGAGGTATGGCAGGGAACTGGGTCACTGACCTCGAGTGGTTCAAAGCTTTGTGGCACTTATTGTCATGAAGACATGTCAACATGCCTTTTTGGAACCATGCCAGTGGTACAACACACGGGGTAAAAATAAGGCATGTTACTCGCCAGCAGGCAAACCGACAGCTTTTTGCATTGTTTACAATGGCTGTTTGTTCACATTCACACTTCAGAATGCAGCCAACGCGAGTGACATCATGCACGAATAAACACAAAGCGTGTGAGGTAGCAGTCTCACAAGTGTTTTATTGGGCAGTTACATACATGCATTAAGTCACACAGAGACACACCAGTCAGGATGACGGAAGATGGTAGAGCCCAAACAGACACGGAACACCCACTGATGCTAATCGTGTACACTAGCATGTTAATAACAAAACAGGAATTTGGAAGAGCCCATGCTGCAATTATTGTGTAAGCTTCATGAAACCTTTTCAAAAGGTTCTGGAATCCATAAACACGACATTCAGCGACGTTAGGCCACATCGGTTTAGCCGGTATGCTAACAGTTTGTGCAATGATTGCCTGTTAAATCTCTTCCGCCAATTTAGTTCTGCCTAATCCTCGGCAGTTATGCAGATTATGTAGGCAAATGCATTTTTAGATGGGTAACAAATTCAGTACAATATTCTGACAACAATACTGCACGATTTACACAGGTTTTGGTCTTACTCTTAAAGTGAAAACCAAACAAGAACAAAAATATATAAATTAGACATGCAAAGCAAAATTAGTACAAACCAAGAGGTTAAAAGTGCTGGAGTTTAAGATAGGATGGATTTTTGGGCTCTTGGCTCCCGAGCCCTACCATCAACCCAATATTATATAAGACATATTACAGTCTGATGTGGAAAAAATAGCAATTACACTGACATTAAAAATAATGAATGGTAAACAACAAAAAAGTTCTTAAAACTGTTAAAACATATCTACACTGCCAGGGCAAGAAATAACGCGCTTCCCTTTGCATAGTACGATTAAAAATCATTACATTGACTTTTTGTTTGTTTGAGGTATATTACACAATATAGCCAACGACATATCCTTAATAATGCCATTTGTTTGTAGTTATTGTCCAGTAGGTAATCAAATCCAATAGTTTGGTGCAGTCCCAGCAGTTTCAACACCTCATTTCAATCCATTTGTATTCTTGCGAATAGTATTTTTATATTTTTTTTAAAGTTATGTGCAAAATGAAGTACTTCAAAACAATGTTCCCTTTTCCCTAAAAAAAAAAAAAAAAAAAAACCCCGAACCATTTTGTAAACACACAGATTGTTTTGTTTTGCTTCAATGTGTACGTTAATACGCTGCAAGTTTACTATTTTTTAGGGAGTATAATTAAAGTTGGCCTAATTACTGCCGGGGTGGGACAAAATTGTCAATTTGGAATAATTCCAGAGATTAAATATAGCTCGATCTCCACGTGCGTATAATGTAGTAGTATCCTTCCATTTAGATTTCCATAACATCCAAACTTCTGCTGCTTGTTGTGATGCAAGATTAGTTGAAATCATACACTTGGCTTTTATGGAAACATTCCTAAAACGGGAAACCTTTGAACACTATTTGGGTTGTTTTTCTTCCCTTTGGTTAAACGGTTGCTGACAGACACAGCTTGTTAAAATGAGAGAATGTGCTTATTCATTTTCTCGTTTTCACGCACAGCTGCAGAAGCAAGCTACTGCGCATTAATCTTTTCTTTGCTCTCTTGTCCAACTCCTTTAAAGCATTACAATACTTGGACACCAACACTTGCGTTACTTATGTAGCGGCTTAATGAAGATGTGTGAACGGGATTATTCCCTCCACTTAAACGCAGCTTGAAATGTCGAAAGCGTCAACGCATCCCACATTGACGATCAAATACATCCAGCGATGCTATGACACGACCTGCCCGCCTGTGCAAGTTCCAGCAATGCTGTAACAAGTGGCAAGACGATGAAATGTTACAGGAGGACCGCGTTCAAGGGAATTGTTCCAAGCGCCGACCTTCAGACGGCGCCGAGGGAGCCGCCGAGACATTCGGATGCGAGTCTACAAGGCAAAGAGGGCGTCCTCCGTGCGTTCTGCTTTCTTGTGCAAAGCGACGGGAGCGGGGAGGGCAGGTTGAGCGGGGTTATCCCCGGGGAGAGACGTGTCTGATGCCTTTGCTCGCTCCTCCAGGAACTTATCAAACTCTGAGGAAAAACACAAGAATGTGTCTTTCAAGTGCATTCATGCAAAAGTGAATTTGTTTTCATAAAGCAAATAAATTATGCCAAATGCTTCAATGTGGTCTACCTTCACTGGTTACGCCTTCATCCAGAGGATCGCCTTTCTAGTCATGAAAAAAAGAAAGAGAATTTTGTAAAACAAAATTCCCAGATTGTCTCAAATAATGGCCTTCAGTCAATAAAAACCACAATGTGTCTTACTTATGAACAAATAAAATGTATAGAACTAACAAAATATTCCATCTCACAGTAAGATGCAGTGCAGGTTATCCACTACCACAATATTAAAAACATTGTTAAATTTCTAACTCCTATTTTGGCAGCCTCAAAATGGAACATGGACTCATTACATTGTGCACAAGTACATACTAAAAAAAAATTGCAGGTGAGTCTTGTGCTTATTCATCCGTGATGTCAGGCACTGATGGAAATCGAGTGAGGTTAGTGAGAAGAAAAAGGAATGTGATGCTAGAGCAAACACATGTTTTGCCCGAGAGATGGTGAGGACAGAAGAAATGTGGAGATTTGAAATCAAGGTAAATTAAGTCTCACCACGTCAGCACTGAGCCACTCCTCTATGTCATCCATGACAGAGGACTGTGAAACAGGGATCTACGGAGCAAAGCCATGGACAAAAAAAAAGCCACATGACACTAACCAACACAACCACATCACACAACAGAAACAAAATTCTAACACATAAATAAAAAGAGGAGCTCAGGCAGGAGGAAAATAAATGGGAAGAGGGGGAAAAAAAGCAAGGGCCAAGCAGTGTGCGCTGTTGTTGCGCAATAACCTGCCAGTGAGCTGCGGACCTCAAGAACAGGAGGTCCCGTGTTGCGTGTTGACGCGAGCTAACAGCTGCCGCCTGGTGCCACGGAGCAGCGTTTCATTATTCCCCATCATTAGCAAATTAGCAACTAACAGAAAAGCTGTCAGGAGGCAGTCACACATGCACACGCGTACACACGGAGGGCTGCGATGATAAGTCATGTTTGGGACAGGCAAGAAATATTTCGAGGACGGTTCAGGATAATCCACACATCTCCAAACACGTTCACCCTCACAAAAACAAAAGTGGCATTGTCGTTTTTGTGCGATTGCAGCAGAGAAGAGAGCTCATCAAAAGCAAAGCAAGCGAGAGTCATAGAAGGAAACTGAAGAAACAAAAGTGGCGCAAAAGGGAAGCTGGTTAAAAGAGGTCACTCGTTTCCACTGTCACATTTTCTCCAACTTGTGTAAATTGGTGTTCAAGATCTTTTCTACATGGCACTAGTCTACCGTGCGGCTTTAGTGAGCTTGGGAAACAGGATGACGAAAGAAGGTAAAGGTTCAAGTCTGGGGATGGATTAAGGTGAAAGGTGTCAGTAACGTTTCAGTGTTTGGCAGCTATGTCAATAAAACAAATCAGTGGTGGGCAACATGGAGAAAGTGCTTTCGGCATGGATATAAATCTATTTTTTGAAAATGGCATTGGCATCTCACTTAAATAATTATTGAGGCTTTAAATTAATGCAGCGGAATAAATGCGTGACTCAACAAGTAGTCAAGAGCAAAGTTGGCACAAAGCCAGCCTGTTTACTTTAGAAAGCGGCTCAGTCAGCAAATAAACAGCAGACGGCCGTAGACAAAGGTTAGCATCATCCTATTATCCATCACGGGAGCGATTGTTTTAGTGGGCCAGGAGAGAATGGCGTGAGACTAAAAAGGAAGAGCGGTGGATTACGGAGGCTGGATCAAGAGGCCGGTGATGATGGGAGGAGGACGAGGTGGAGTAGGAGGACACGCTAAGGATGGAGTCCTCACCATTCCTTGGGTAATAAGCCAGCTGTCTATGGGCAGCTCCTGATCTGCTGGGGTACCAGCGTCCCCTTCTACCCTTAGCTGAATCAACAACAGAAGACAGCTCAGAGGACGGAGCACGGCAGAGCGCAGACAGCCAAGTTGACAATGGGAGAGGCGGACAAAAAAAGACAGACCAAAAGAAAGGAGCGAGAGGAAGATGGAAATTAGGGAAAACAAAATACAGCATTGTGTACGTGCAGGCTGAGATTTTGGAACAAACCACTGGTGCGCAAAGACAAATGGACAAATGTATTGAGACACCCTGCCATGAGGCATTACACTTACAGGAGTTAAAAGTCTGGATTGTCTCAGATTTGCCTCAGATTTAACGTGAGAGTGGCAGAGCGTCACAAAAAGGATGCGCTGAGCATCCGCACGGTTGTCGTCTTGTCAGACAGCTGGCTAGGCGCACTCACCCCTCCCGCGTTGTGCTGTCTAACATCCAGAGCCGAGGCCAGACCACCCACAGCCCGGGGGTCTTCGTACTTGACACTGCGCACGACAAACACATTGACAACGCGCGTAAGAACCAGCGGCCAAAGTGGCTTTGCCAATTGCCCCGTTCTTGTTATAAAAATAACTTGCACTTGATAAAACTGAAAATAATTATTTCCTAACTGGCAAAGGGAGTCAAGGACAGAACCATGTCGACATACTTTTTGCGCTGCTCAGCCAGCGAGCTGGTGCGAGTCTGGGCAAACATGTCAAAGTCGTCCCGGTTGCGGCTTGGTGGACTTGCAGGACTGACATCTAGAACAAAGTGGGAGCGTGGTGGGTTCATTATGGAAATCAACAGAGCAAAAATGCATGACATTTCACGCAATTAGAGCTGACTAGTACTATATTGAGAGTTCCTAATACCCACTAGTCACTCTGAAACAAGTTTCAGGACAGAGGCCAGACAAACAGTAGCTCGCAGACCGTGTTGTCTTCTTACCGAGGCCAGCCAGCGCGGAAGACAGTGAGCCCACAGCGGGGTTCTGGACCGGTGAGGCAGCGGACCCTGTTGTGCCGCGGGGAGGCGGGCTGGACGCCGCTCGGGGGGTCACCACAGCCGGAGAGCCGGGACCCAAGTCGATCAGGTTGTCATTTGTCTCCTCACCCAAAATCTGGGGAGCAATCCAACACTTAAGGCTTACAACATGGCAACAACCGTGATATCGGCGGGCCTGTCAATGGCCAAAGATCCTTTCTCACGGCCAGTTGCAAGCTGGGGCTTTGGCGCCATCTTTTGGCATCTCAAAGCATCAGAGAAAGCGCTCCCACATGGATGGGCGAATTTTTCACAGAATATCGGAGTTAAGTTCAACAAAAGAAATAAAAACTGTGAATTTGTGACTAGCGAAGCACAATTTGTGGGCAAAGAAACAACAACGGAGGCATTCAGAGCACATAGTGGCCATACTCACCCCTTTGTTGTTAGCGCCCCTCCCCGACCTGCAGCGCTCATACCTGAAAGCAGCACAACCGAATTTAGCTGCACGTTTTTCCAAACGACGACCCACGTTGACCACAAAGCATCTTTTGAAGCAAGCGTACCTCTCGTATCGGAGGAAGATGTTGTTGAGGTCGTCGTTGACATGCAGCAGCTCCTCAGTCACTTCCTCGTTGGACACGCGTGAGATGAGTTCAACGACTCTTTGCTGCATGGCTCTGCATGTCCTGTGCAGCTCCTTGGCAAAAGGGAGTGTAGACAGACGGGCGGGTGAAGCGAAAGAATACATGACAAGGAATAAAAAGGTTTAGACCTTGGCACGCTACGCCCCTTGGTGGTTGACACAGGCAAAGTTTTCTTATTTAACATTGTAATATAAATCCTCCATCCAACCTGAAGCAGTTCTAGATCGGGTCCATCTTCCTGGCCGGGGACCATCTCCGTGAGCATCTCCGACAAGACTTTGATGTTCCCTCTCACTATGTCCAACTCACTACGTAAGCGCGCCACCTGCGAGCCAAGACAGGCAACAATCACTTGACGTCGTCAATGTGGGCAAACGGGCAATGCAAGGAGGGCACCGAGGTGACGTCACCTGTTGGGAGGTTGCCGTGATGGGGCCGTGTGGAGACCCTTGCCTGGCGGCTAAGTCGGTGGCAGTGCTTCCAGGTGCCAGGTACTTGATGATGGCCGGGTCCACCTCCGGCGTGCCCTGGGAGGAGAAACGGGAGCTTGAAGTCGACATGTTCCGCGTGTGTCTTTCCAAATTTGGTTCTGTACCCGATGTGGCGTGTGGATGGGCGACAGTGCATCCAAATCGGCCATGGGGAACTCCGTGCCCTTCCGCTTCAGTTCTTCATAAATGTGGACCACCCCGGTAAGATCAGGACTACTCCGGAAGGCGTCGGCCCAGGCCTGCCCAGGTGAGAGTGAAGTGCTTGATTGCAGCTGGCAACATGGCCGCTTTGGAAATGGCCCACTAACATAAAAATGTGTTGGCTCTTGCCAAATCAAACTACTTGAAGAAAAAAAAAATTGATTAATTTTATATTCATAAGATTCAAATATGTTGCCATAATTTCATCCCTCCGCAGAATAAAATAAAATATATTTTCAACACTGGCTGCTGTACCTGTATCAGCGACAACACTTTGTCTTGCACGATGGTCGGAGGATTGGCCTTCGGCGAGATGATTTTCACCAAAACGCCATCGATGAAATCTCGGCTGGCCACCTGCAGGTGAAACCTGTGGCCGCAGTTCTTCACGCACGTCTCCACGACCTAGCAAGTCGCACAAGATCGTGAAATACATGCCACAGAAAAAGATGCGGTTTACCGTCAGTGTGAAAAGGTGCGATTTACCGTCAGCGCCAGCAAGACTTCTCGGTAATTCTTGTTGCCGCCGAGTCGTTTCCTCAGCGCTCGCATGGCGTCTTTTGGCCTGCGGGGGGAAAAAAAATGCGTGTTGACTTGAAAGAAGGACTGAGACAGCGGCATCTCCGACTGGAAACAAAATTACATTCATCGAAAATGTATCGCTTGGATTGAAACTTCCACTTCCACCCTGCACTGACTCAAAAGCAATTGTTTGAGAGAAATACATAACATTTTCTGTCTTTCTTTTCTGTGTCTGTCTTATGAGACCACGTGCCGGTTTGGCAATAAAATTGTTTGCGCAGCACGCAAACAGACGACCATTTGTCAGCCAGCGGAGGTGCGCGACGGTGACAGCACGAGGCCACGGCACCATCTGCTTGTCTCGCTTTTCTCCCGAGGCGACGTCGCTGCCGCTGTCCACACATGGAGAGTCGCCACTGCGGATGACGCTAGAATTAAGCACTTCAACGAGCAAGCGTTTTTTTTAAATGAAAGATTCACATCACGATTATTTCTCTAACTGGGCAAGCGTTGACTTCAGTATAAATCCTTGCATTAAGGCGTTCGGACGAGAAGTACATAGTCAAGCTTGTCCATTCAGTGACACCTCCAACACTAACAAAAGGCCTTTCTGTGGTGGCCGGGCAGTGGCTATTGTGGAGTCAGCCAGTAAAAACAATAAGAGCTCGGTGACAAACTGCCGTGGGCACGGGTAGCATTCTTTCCAGCAGTCCTACGCTGCGCTGGCTCGAGTCGTTTGGCTAACTCACCCCTCATCCGTCTCGTTTATGATGTCACAGATCTCCATATTGAGGGCCCAGTCTTCATTCTGGAGGCCACCTTCAGTGGCTCTCTCTGGAAGAACCAACAGAAACAAGATTTTTTTTCAACTCTCAGTGAATACACACACAAACCAGAATATCTTAAAGACCCTGTAAAGTGAGTGCAGACATTTAAGACATGTTTCAAGGTAATTGATAAAAACATGCAAAAATGGACAACTCTGTAGAGTCGAATGAAGAATAGAATTGTGGAGATCAAGGATGGGCAAAAATAAAAAGGTGTGTTGTCCAGTTTAAATACTGTTGAGAAGTGGAAATCACTGACAGACACCATTCACGCGTGGTCTCTGTCAACACCTCATTTTCACCTGAGACCCCATCAGTGGTGTCAGATCGTTCCAAGGCAGGCAGTGTCTTGCAGTGCCAACAGGGCTTTTTATTCCCACCCTCCACATTTAATGTCTTCAGTCCCATCACCACTTCTCTCTTTGCTGCTGTCACACAACTTCTCAGAATACAACACTGTCAGTTGCTCGGGGCATTGTGAGCTGGTGACTCGCCTCGTTTCAGCACTAAACCAGACAATCTTCAGAGGTTGGTCATCTTGCCCACATGGAAGGGGAATCTCATAGCTTGTGTAATTTTGAAACGTATCTGTTCAGACCCCAGCAATGGACTTTTTCTGGCACACCTCGTACTTGCCCTGTAACCTCTCATCTAATCACAATATCCGAAACGCCTTTCATTACAAGGCGGTGCATTTCTGGAACACTGAACCCTGCAGCTTCATCGTCCACTTAACCCCATGAGCTGATAGAAGCATATTACATACATTTGTTATGAATATTATAATTATGAATACACATAGACATAATGGAAAATAGATCCGGAAAACGGACGTGTTTGCCACATCCCTACAGGCAACTTTTCAAAACTAAAGCTAACTTGAAAATATTCACGTCCGCTTTAATGCATTCAAATACACTTGCGTGTTGTCGAAAATGATGCCGTTTGAGCGAATGAACCCAGTAAGTGGAAAGTTTAGTGGGGGGTCTGGAAGCTCATTCCAGTTAGATGACGTTTGTCGCAAGGATGCTAACTCGAGATTTCCAATGGAGCGCCACTCACCCAATTCGTCTGAGTTGTTATATGGTACATTTCGCTGCATGGCAATTGCGCAATTTTAAAAGCGGACGTACCTATGCATTGGCCTACTGGAGTGCTGTAAGGATTTCCGAGTAAGAACTCCATGTTGACAGCAAACAATCCGCTTGGCGCCGACAGGCGGAGGCCCAGACGCTACTCTTAAGCCCCGCCTTCTAAGCGACTCTATTGGACAACACACATTCACAATTTATATGCCAGTGGTTAGGATGGCTGTCAGTCATAGTGTTTTTCGCGGTATCCACATACATTTTAATCCACGTATGTGAGCTGTGATTGATTTTTAAAATATCTCATGAGTGTTACAAATGCAACAAAAATATGTTTGGGTAAAACACGATTTGTGAATTGAGCTCTGAAAGTGGAATAGACGAAGGTATTTTCTCCCAGTGTGCTCGAATGCAGCACCCAGTTGCTACGCAACACTTCGTAAACATTGAAGAGCTGTAATGTGATTTATTTATTTTGATATATACGCATTTTGCGTTCCCAGTTGTGGCTGATTTGTAGCTTCTGTGCTAACGCAGGTAACACATATAATTATTGAATTCAGACGAACCGTAATCGGCGTTTATATTTACATGTTTTGACCAGTTAATACGCGCACGTGTCAACATCGTTATCTACGTTCATTGATGACGCTATTGATGTACCCTTTGGTGAATTAAAAATACAAAAATACAACGTTGTTACATGTAGTATCCGACACATTCTGAGATGCAGTATTTGCACAGCCCCCCCCCCCCCCCCCATTAGTCAACAAGTATTTGCTATATTTAAGAAAAAGGTAGTCATGGTAGTCTATTCATGCATAACCATTTAACATGGCCAAATTAGGTTTTAGTTTGTGTTTTTATTTCTTTTAAAGTCATGCCTTCCAGCAAGGAAACCTCCAACCTAAGCGCCGGTTACCATGATAAAACCCCAATTTACATCGATGAGGAGATTCTGCAGGAAGCCGTCCTGGAGCAAGGTCTCCAAGATCAAGCTGAACACATTGCCAAGCAGGAGGGAATCATCTTTAAGGAGGCCCCCAGATTGAGTCTGGAATACAGAAGTGAGTAGAAAAATGCAGGCTTGATGATACTGAATGTGTCTCGTAGAATGATGGTTTTCCTCACAAGACATCCAGAAGATTGACCACTTGTGGGAGTTCTCGGCGTTAACCAAGTTAAATCTCAACAACAACTTCATCAAGAAGATCGAAGGATTGGACCATCTGGTTAACCTGACGTGGCTCAGTAAGAAAACATGTTGTTTTGAATATTCCTTAAGACAATATTGAGTCTTTAATTACCCTAACAAGCATGTTTTTGTGAGATGGGGCAAGCCTGACTAAGCTGGGTCCTTCAAGCCCGGACTTTTTGCTGTGCAGGAAAAACGTACAAACTTGAAACAACAATAACGCCCATTTTGTTTCTTAGATCTGTCATTTAACAAAATCAAGAAAATTGAAGGACTGGATGGTCTTGTGAAGATGGAAGTGCTGAATTTGTCCAACAACCACATTACTCTCATCGAAAACATGGACAACCTCATGGAACTAACCGTTTTCTGCATTGCAAACAACAAACTGCATCAACTGAACAATGTAACAAAAAAGGCGCATTGTAAAATGAAAAAAGAAAGTGTGTGTTTTGGGACACTTGCCAAACCCAAAGTCACTGCTCTGCACTCCAAAGGTGGTCTATCTGCGAAAGTTCAAGAAGCTCTTCACCCTCAATATAGATGGAAATCCGATCCCAGAGGAGAACAATGAAGAAAAGTACACCCTTTTCCTCGCGGCCTATTTTCAGCAATTGAAGTTCCTGAACAACGTTTTTCTTAACGAGGATATTGTAAGAAATGTGCAGTGTTTTGAAACGTTTTGCAACTTGCATGTAATACGATGTCATGTGCATATAGAGGAACAGGGCGTCGGCCAAGTACAACCTTGACATTGAAGAGATGAACCAGGAGGAGTTACATGCCCAACAAGCAGCGGAGGAAAAACGAAAACAGGAAACTATACTACAAATGCACGAGGTGAGTTCAATCAACTCGTTTGGGTTTTGATCAAGATGGCTGCCAATGTCTTTATTTTTATTTCAGGATTCTTTTGTGGAGCAGTTGAATGGAGATTATCTGTACAAAAACATTATCCAAAATGATACAGAGTTAAAAAAACTACAATGCCTGCCGGGAGTGGACGAGTTGCTGGAGGCATATCCTTTGTCGCGGGCGGCTTTGTCAAGCGATTACCGTTTGTTTGCCTCCCTTGACTCTTCTCGTTTACATTCGAGCAACAACTGGTTGACCTGTGCAACCAGCTCTTTGAAGTGGGCCTGGCCGAGTACAAGCGAAGAGACGCCGAGGTCGCCTCATTCTTCGCTCGACTTGACGTAGACGTGACAGACAGCCAAAGCAGAGCCTCCAAAGTGTTGGCTGATTTTCAGACGGAACAGAAGCAGGTGTGCTCGCAAACGGGGAATGGAATGTCCCAAACATGTCCCAATTTGGGTTCCTCTACGAGCAGGCGTGCTTTTTCAAGACATATTTCTATGTACAGAGAACATTGGATTTACAACAGGCAGCGAAGGATGAAAAGAAGAGCAAGATGGACATCTGCCTGGAAGAAATCAATGTTTTGTGTTACAACCTAATGACGGTGGAGTTTCAACTCTACAGCTACCTGGAGGTACCTTGTGACATGTGAACTTTTGATTCCAATTGCAATCTATGCCGACAATGTCACAAAAGTGAACGACGCTCCCCACAGGAAACGATCCGAAGGTTTGACAACAACATCTCCGAAATGACCGGCAGTTTCAGCGAAACGGCTCAAGGCATATATCCTTCACACGTCCTCGCAGCTCCTCTTCAACTTTACGGGACAGACCTTTTGTCACAACGGGGAATTCCACATTACAAAGCTTTGATTCCAAAAAGTCAATTTTATGAACTCATGGGATATGTTGACATCTTCACGTATTGAACTCCGCATTTAGTTTGCCGTTCCCACCATAACTGTGCCAGGCCTTCCTTGACTCGATTGTACATTCGTCCAGTGTCGAGAGCTGGAGGACAGCCATCATCAGAAGGTAACGCAAATTGCCGTCACCACACTGGAGGTGGTGGCGAAGGGAGAAGCTGAAGATGATTTGCCCGATGATGTCCGAATGGTAGGTAGCGGCAGCACCGCACGATATCAATTAACAGCAGTTTCGATTGAGGTTGAATTGAGGTTTGTCTTCCTAGCTAGAAATGCTGCATCCACAAATACAAAGAACTTGTCACCATTGCCATTTAGCATAATAAGGTCTGACACCCGCCCTTCTCAATGTAGCTGTTCTTGGACAAAAACACAGTGATGGACACGCTGGCTGCCAGCCACGACAACCATCTGCAGACTATCAATGACAGGGAGACGCAGTTGGTCACGCGCGCCGAGGCCTGGAAAGTGGCCCTCATCAAAGGGGTAAAAACCTGAAATGACTTTTGGGTCTCGTGTGTGCACGCCGCTCATGTTGTCCTTCTGTGATGTTTCAGATTGAAGACACAGAACTGAAGAGGAACCGAAAGCGCATAGCAGATATCCACAGACACGCCGACTATTTGAGGGAACAGCTGAAAATGTTGATGTAGTGCAAACGTGGGCTTAAAAGAAGGGGATTACAATGTGCCCAAATATGTATTTGCTCCATGAAAACATATATATTGGCTGACGTATTCCTTGGGTCTTTATTTCCCTTTGCAATGTTGTGATAGTAAAATTCTCACTTGATTTGTTTCACTATGAATAAGTGCAGTATTTTTCTTATATCAATTACATTAATTAGTGATATAGACTGTACAATTATACTGGCTAACCAACAGCAAACATTTTTTTTTATCAGACATAGCTTCATGTCTCCCCAAAAGTATTCTTTGACGCTGATTTAATGTCTTTACTTTTCATTAGTACATCAGATTTTTTTTTACCTATAAAAGCGTCACAATACGGATCCTACCATCCAGCCATCCATTCTCTATACTGCTTGTCCCACGGGGGTCGCGGGCGTGCTGGAGCCTATCCCAGCAGTCATCGGGCAGTAGGCGGGGGACACCCTGAACTGGTTGCCAGCCAATCGCAGGGCACACAGAGACGAACAACCATCCGCACTCGCACTCACACCTAGGGCCAATTTGGAGTGCTCAATCGGCCTACCAAGCATGTTTTGGGGATGTGGGAGAAAACTGGAGTGCCCGGAGAAAACCCACGCGGGCACGGGGAGAACATGCAAACTCCACACAGGGAGGGCCGGAGATGGACTCGAATCCACACCCCCCTAACTGTGAGGCGAGCCCCCCAGATCCTACCGTGTGTTGTAATTTAGCTATGACGTTTCAGGAAAAAAAATCAAATTGATGTTGAAGCTAACCCTTAATTCACAACTATGCTCACATATATTTATGCCAAAGTTTAAAAATGCGACGAAGGGAGCGAACGTATTTTCTTTTTCCGTTTTGTCACATACACGCACACCGTAATCGCGGGAATCGAACTGATGCGGACGGTTTTGTGCCAGATTTGGTTCCCCCGTTAAGATTTTTTTTTTTTTTTTTTTACCTATAAAAGCGTCACAATACGGACCCTCCGTCCAAATCTTGCACAACACCTATTCACAAGACAGGCGAGTGTACCTGCGACCGCCGAGGGGCGCGTGTTTCGTGTTTTCGAAGTCGTCAGTGCTTTTTTTTGGTAGTATCTCGTCATATTACTACAATTCCCAAAATGCCACTCGGTTTGACAGTCCCCAAATAAAAGGTCCGCTCAAGCCCTACGCTTTCGACCAATCACATTCCGGGATACGGAGCTCTCCATTCAGAGTTGCGCCGAGGTCGCCAGCCCAAAGAAATAGTTCAAAGTTTTGGACCTCGGCGACTTCGGGCGCTCACCTGCTCCGAAGTTGATGACGGTAGCCGACGGTGACCCGTTGCCGCTCGCCATGCCTGTACCAGTCAAGTGCAGCCTTGCCCCTGACGCGGCCCGTCCATCCGCGGGCTCGCTTGTCCCGCCTGGGCCGATCAATGGGCAGCAGCCCGGCGTGGCCACGTCGCTGCTGTATAGCGGCTCCCAGTTTCGAGGCTATCAGAAGAGCAAAGGGAACGCCTACGACGTGGATGTGGTTTTGCAGGTACGTATCAGGTTGACTTTTAAATTTGATCGCTTGCGTTTTTGTTCTAGTGCAAATGGCATTCTTTTGAGGTCCACTTGCGACCGACTTGGCACGTCGACGTTGGCTTACTTGACAGTCAATAGCAACACACTGACCTAGTTTAGCGACCGGTTGAATGCAAGTGTGACATTTGAAATGCCATTGTTTAGTATCATTTCTTACAACTTTGCATGCACCGATAACTTTGCAATAGTGGTGCAACAATTAATGGATTAATCGACACCACATCGATTATCAAATTAATGGACTATTATCATTATTGATACTTAAAGGTTATTTATTCAGCACGATTTGCAACATTTTTTCCCCTACAATGGAGGAGCATGAGAAAATGGGATGCAGCTTCACTTTGTTTGACAGCATAACTAGATATTACACATTAGTAACAACACGTTTCACTAAAATTATTGATTTTTCTCTAGCACGTGACTCCCGAGGACTCCTACTTGTGTGGATATCTGAAGATCAGCGGCCTGACTGAGGTGAGCGAGCTCAAACATTTAGCTGACATCAGGACTTGTCATGGTTATCTTATTGGGGGTCACCGCAGGCCAGTTGACCCGGCGAATCTCTATTTTAAGGTCTGCACGCCTGCCCTAATTTCTGAGACAAGTGTGTATCCATTTCATTACGTAATACTTCGAGGGTGGCCTGACAAGGGGAACAGAATGTTCAAGGGTGAAACTTGTTGTCAGCGGGTCAGCTTGCACTCGCATCGAATTTGAAGTGGTGTATTTACTGGCACAAAGGGAACACATATTTGCTCTCATTTCTCCCCAAAATTAAAATAAAATAAAAACAGCAATGGTAAACGACAGTGCAAGTATGTACTGAGTGTTCTACAATTGGGTAGCAAGAGACGGATGGCCAATTTCACCTCTCCTGCCTGCCTTGCTAACGTCTTAAATTTTTTGCCACCAGGAGTATCCAACGCTCACGACATTCTTTGCTGGTGAAATCATCAGCCGAAAGCGGCCTTTTCTAACCAGGAAGTGGGATGCTGACGAAGATGTGGACAGGAAGCACTGGGTACGTACCCGTTCTCCCATGACCTACACCAGGGAGTGCGACGTTTGATCAGCGGTTGTCTGACGTGACTTGAAGGGACGTTTTCCCGCAGGGCAAATTTCAGCCATTTTATAAAGTGGCCAAAAGCTTCAATTCTGATGACTTTGACTACGATGCGCTGGAACGCAGCGATTACGTCTTCATGAGATGGAAAGTCAGTCCCCGAGTGTTTTTTCAGTGACCCTTAACATTATCTCTTTGTCCTCCTGATTGTGAACTTTGAAACCTGCATTTCTGCCCTCCCAAAGGAGCAGTTCCTGGTCCCCGATCACACCATCAAGGATATCAGCGGCGCGTCCTTTGCAGGCTTTTACTACATCTGCTTCCAGAAGTCCTCGGCCACTATAGAGGGTTACTACTACCACAGGAGCTCGGAATGGTCAGTCGGCGCATTATGAAGGATTGAAATGGGTATCTGGGTACATTTCTCGAAAAGGAGCGATTTTGTAGACGAGGATTTTGACCGACAATATTGAAATCTTTTTTTTTTTCTTCTTCCAGGTATCAGTCCCTCAACCTGAGCCACGTCCGAGAGCACAGTATTCCCATTTATGAATTCCGCTGAAAAGACGAGCGACAAATGTTTTTGTCAAGGAGGGTTCAGCTCATCTTCAATGGGATGCCCAAAAACAACATCAAGAAATACGGATGGCGAGCGAGCCACTTGCTGTCCCGAATGGAGCTCGGTGAACACCCCCCCCTACCAAATGAAAAGGCGCTCTCCGACTCCTGCGCAAGACTGAGAGAAAGATGCGAAGGCTAACGGACGCGATGAAGAGGTCTCACTGTGGCCGCAAAGCCCATCTTGACCTCATTTGCCAACCTGGCTTGATTTTGGTTATTAATTATGTTTTACAAAGGCAACATTTACTCACAAAAAGACAACTTTGCCTTGAAGTTGAACTAAGTAAGCCTTTCAGTCCTTTCTTTTCTCATTTGATTTAAAAGACTAAAGACATCTTTCTAATGTAGTGCTTTCACAACAACTGTTGACGTAACAACGCTTTACAGAGCACATCACGGAAAACAGTGGCAATAATACAAACACAACAACGATCCCTCCATTTGAAAATCAACAACTGTCAAGCACTCTGGATGATCAATAACCATATCGGGTTGTGACTCATCAAATCGTCTTAAAATTACTTCAAAGTGTTTTTTTTTTTTTTAATCAAGCCCCCCCCCCTCATTTACAATTATTATTTTTGAAGAACCATGTAACATCACATACTATTTGTGTCAATATCATGCAAGTCAAAGTGGCAAAGACTTTGCCTTGCTGGGGAAGTTAGTTTGTGAAGAAATGGGACAAGGGTCAGTCTTTTGAAAGCGTCACTAAAAAAAAGATTGAGCTTGAAACAGTCTTCAAGGTACTCTTGCAAAAGTGACAAACTTAAAATTACATTCTAAACCTCCCAGTGCTTCACATCAAAACACAATATTGTCGGACTTTGGGAGGGACAGGATCTGTTGAATTTGTGGCTGATGGCAAAATGTACCTTGTGTGACATTTGCTGGAATACACCACATTCAAAAAATGTTGGATGTGTCTGCTGCACCAAGCACAAGGAGCAAAACAAATTTGTGTGTATCACGCGTTTCCGCATTTGAACTCACCTGCGGTGCAGTGTCCACTAGATGTCAGTATGGCGCTGCATGTCTTTGGCATTAAGTTACTAATGAGCAGTTTGAATATTTCAGTCAGTCAGTGGTGGGGTGACTTCACGGCCTTAACTGGATTCAACTGGTAAGTGTGCCAAATATACCATCGACGGTCATAGCGATTGAAGGGCCAAGGTCAAGTCACGTCTCTAATTGTGTCTACCAAAGAGACCGGATCAGTCAATCTGAACTTTTTGGCATGCTACATATTACGTATTATGAAACCTTAATATGACAGCCAATGAGAAAGGTACGGAAGAGGATTAGGGCCAGTGAAGAAAAAAAAAAGGGGAGGGGAGTGACAGGATTCTGACTTTTTTTTTCTCAGAATTCTCACTTTAAAGTCAGAATTCTGAGAATAAAGTCAGGATTCTGACTTTAAAGTCAGTGTGGTATATGTTTTTTTTTGGCCTCGCTGGTCTCCAAAAAACACTCGGTGGTCGGTGGCTGGTTCCAGGCAAATGAACACCTCAGGGACCCACAGCTGATTGGGAAAAGATTATATTCAACCGATGACAGAGTGAAGTCTTTCCAAAAAGTTGAGTGGCCCCAAGGCATGGATGTAAAAAGCCAGAGAGAGAGAGCGCGAGAGAGCGAGCGAGCCCGAGCTAGAGCGAGCCCCCCCGCTCCTTCTTTTGTCAGGCCCGTAGCTTTTATACCTGACAAGAAGCTGATGTCACGGCTTTGGGTAACAGCTGCAGTTTGAGTCTCAGTCTGCTTGTTTCCCCTAAAAGGTCATTCCTTCAGCTCTCCCTGGTCACGGACAACTGGGCCTTCTATCTTCTACTAAGTACTTATACATTACTGAAACTAAAGCTTCTCGGTACAGCAAAAATAGTTTGATAGACTAGTGGATCATCTAATGCAACATACAGATATGCATAAAGTTCAAAATTCACTTCATCAGAATTCCCACTTTCTGGGAATTCTGACTTTATTCTCAGAATTATGGCTTTAAAGTGGGAATTCTCACTTTAAAGTCAGAATTCTGAGAATAAAGTCAAAATAATGACTTAAGTGAGAAAGTGAGAATTCTCACTTTGAAGTCAGAATTCTCACTTTAAAGTCAGAATTCTGACTTTATTCTCAGAATTCTGACTTTAAAGTCAGAATTCTGAGAAAAAAAAAAGTCAGAATCCTGTCACCCCCCTTTTTTTTTCTTCACTGGCCCCAATCGTCTTCCGTGGAACAAATGACTCGCATCTCACATAAAAGAAAATGGAGTAAAAAGCAGAGCAGTTGGAAAAATTCCACGCACCAAGTACGATTCATACGTGCCGCAGCCATGGAAACAGGTGTAAGCAAGCAGGTGCCAACGGCGCTGCAATGCTTCCTTCTCAAGATGCCGGATTCCTTACTCATGCAGACTTAATTCTTTTCTTGCCACACAAACTTGAGTCAGACTTGGCAGTCACATGAGTTGCCATCTAATTTTACACACTAAATGGTGTGAACTATGTATTTAAGGAATTATCTATAGTTCACCTGCATAGAAGTGAAACCGAAGCTGGCATTTGAAGCACAAGGAAGTCAAGTTTTTTTTTTTTTTTTTGTGTTAAAGGTTTCATCAGAGTTGAATCTGGCACTGAGGAGAAGAGGTGGTGGCGGCTTTGGCTCTTATGTAGTGACTAATCCTGTTTCGGTTTGGTTTGAGGAAGTTGGCCAAGTTGATCAATAAGACTGGCAAGAAGATCAGACAAACAAAAGTATGTTTCTTGCAGCGCCATACGCTATTGTTACATTTTGTCTGGTCTAAATGAAGCTCCTTATCGCGTCAACATCAATGCTCTGCAACAATCTGCCACAAGGTGGCACCAAAGCACTACCTTTGTCCAAACAAAGCTTCTCAGCTCACTTCAACAAAGTTCCTTGGCAGTGTTCATCAAGGACAATACATGGTAAAAAGTTCAAGTAGCTGGTGGGGAGTGAAAAATACGGTTACAACACGATGCAACTTCCCGTAAACCCAAATCAAAAGTTATTTGTGCTGTAATTAGTGAGGTCATTCCTTTGGAAAAAAAATACTGTCAAACTGTGTTAATGACAACAGCAGTGCATCCGACATGTTCTTACATGTGGAAAATTGGAGACAAGTGCCATTAAATTGAAACATTGATGCGCTGCTTCTATCAGATAGTCTCTATTTGATTTTGTTCTTTTTAAAACAATCTCAACGCATCATTATTGACTTTTTGACTTTAATTTGCCGTAGTGCTATAATTTGATCAGAAATGTGCAGAACAGACAACTTATCTTTGTTCCATTTTCTCAGTTGAATTGTAAAAATAAAAAATAAATCTCTGACCCTTTTCTTATTTTTTCAACTCTTTGCTATTTAACTAACTCATATATAACTATTTAACTCAATACTTGTCCTTTTTGTGATGTGCTGCAAGGTTAGAGCAAGGTTGGACTTTCCCGTAATTGTCACAAATACTGCTGTTGCGTCACGCAGCCACACCTGTGCAGGTGGAACGCGTATAAATGAACCGGTGGAGCATCTGTACCTTGCATTCCCAAACACAAGTGGACGCGTTCTTGTTTTCGTAGTCGGCTGACTTTGCGATTGTCATGTCATCGCCAAGGTACCCCATCAGCATCCGTTTAACCGGAGTGATGGAGAAGGACAAGAAAAAAGTAAGGAGCCTGCTTTTCTTCTCCCTCTTAATTTTGGAAGCATTCTGACCCAAAAGCTTTAACGTGTAACGTTTTGCTCCTCCAGATGTACATCACATCGGTGCTTTGGTCGGACGAGGAAGAGATTGTCATCTACAGGACTGTTGAGGACTTCAAGAAAATGCATGTAAGTGCAAAACACCTCCTGGATGTGTCAAGACACTTTCTGACAGCTAAATGCGTCACCTTGCCTTGCGTTATAGAAGCTGATAAAGAAAGCCTTCCCCGGCACAAAGAAATCAGAAAGAATCGTGCCTAAGTTTAAAGGTATTGATCATCACATTCCCTCGACCTTGCTGTCAATGACGGCGGTGGCCCTGACCTGAGTGTCATGTATGCTTCTAGTCACAAAGAAGGCCAAAGCAGGGCAGAAGAACGGCCCCTCTAAGTCCTTGAACTACCTGAAGCCCTTGCAAAGGTACTGCAACGAATTGCTGAGCTGCGATCCGCAGGTCAACCAGTCGGTGCACCTCATCCAGTTTCTCCACCCCAAAAACGAGGAGCTGCAGCCAGAGTACTCCAGGAACGGGTAAGCGTGTTCCTTTCATTGACACATAAAGGCAAACACGTGGCCAACCCATCAAGTCTAATGACGAACATGAGGATTCGAGCCATCCGAAGGGAAAGATGAATTGATTGGGAAGAGCGCTTTGCAAAATTCGAGGCGCTAACTGGAGCGCCAAGTATGTCAAGTGAGACAATGATTGCAGGCATGATTACAGTACACGCCTTAGTTAAGTGGCCAAGCAGCATGGCAGCGCAGCTTCGCCTGAGGCCTGTTTCCAAGAGTCTATTTGTTACTTCTTAGGGGTAATGGCAATTGACTGAGCCAAAGGTGGAGCACAAACTGAGCTGGATGAGAGCCAATCGCAAGGCACATACTGAAAAACAAGCATAAGAACTAAGAACTATTTTAAGTCTTCATTGAACTGACAAACCATGTTTTGGAGCTTGGTTCTGCACTGTATTTACATCCAGTTTGTCTTTCCACCCTCAGCGTCATAATCATGCCCCCTGAAACCCAAAACCAACAAGAGCAAGTCTTTAGCCAGGGCAGCAACGTGACCCAGCCCTTTTCCACGGAGACTTACAGGTGTGTGGCCCCCTACGAGACTAAGGACACCAAGAACAAGCCCTTCAAAGTGGTGGTGGATGAAAAAGTCGACGTGCTCATCAAGGACAAAGCAGGTGAGCTAAACAGCTTTGTCAACTTTGGATCGCAGGGCAAAACAAAAAAGCGTCCAGTTCTGAGGTTTTTCGTTGTGACTGGCCTCAGGCTGGTGGCTTGTGGAGAATGAAGACAAGTGCTTGGCCTGGTTTCCTGCTCCGTACCTGGAAAGGACGGACGATGAACCGGAGGAAGACAACATTGATGGACTTCCGGAAAGAGGTACAATGTCATAACCACCAGCGACACCTTGTCTTTTTCTCAAATATGTTGACCACGCCACACTGAGTTTGACTCTTTATCTCCATCAGGATTGTTTTACACCGTTACCAAAAGCTACAAATCCAACAAAGATGATGAAATAACAGTGAGCATCGGTGCCTCGGTGGAGGTCCTGCAGAAGTCCGAAAACGGCTGGTGGCTCATCAGGTATTGTTGGCCAGCATATCAATACAACAGTGTTAGGCTTGTCATTGTACTTTGTGTCAATGGGTACCACACTAGGACTGCAGTGCTATGGAAGCATTGACATTTTGAAGGGTTGAGACTATCATCGTACCCAATGATAAAACAAACCTTAAACTGTAAAGGTCAAGGATCCAGGAAAAAATGTTTGGTGCTGGAAAGGGTACAGGTTTCTCTCTTAGAGGACTCGGATGTTAGGCTGATATAAAAGTGTAGGATTAGGGTTTGTAACTTACATCCCAAGCCATTAACAAGGCACAAACAGTCATTTATGACTGTGATTACCAGGTGCACAAGGGACCCAACCTGACCCAAGGGGTACAACAATTTGCCAATGGGGTGCTACCCTCAAAGGTCCTGCTTTTGTAGTCCTGAGACAAAAGACTTGAACGGACTTGGGAACACACCCATACCCCACTGGGAACTTGGGAACATAGCTGCAGCCTTGGACTAAGTTCAAGGGTACTTGACCCTATTTCTGACAGTTGAAGATTTGAACTCAACCTCTGACCTTCCGCAGATACAAAGGGAAGGCCGGCTATATCCCCAGCATGTACCTGAAGCCCCCAAGCCACATCCGCATGGGGGGAGGCCACCACGGGCACAGCAGCCCCATTCTTCTGTCCCAGACCAATCTGGCAGTGCAGGCACAGTCCATGAGCCACTCTCAGGAAACACTACAATCGATCACCAGTAGTCGTGGCTCACATAACCCCCGACCCCTGACCAGGCAGTTGTCTAGATCCCTCGAGGTCCTCAGTCCACCCGTGTCCACTAGACCCGCCGCCAAGCCGACACCCCCCATCTCACTTCCCAAGCCGAAACCTGTCCCACCCACCAATACAAGACGTACCCCATCTCCTGATCCAAGACACACCCTGTCGCCCGGTGCGGGACACACCTCACCTCCCAATCCAGGACGCAGCTCACCTACAAACCGAGGACACGCCTCGCTTTCCAGTCCAGGACGCAGCTCACCTCCCAATCCAGTACAGACCTTACCTCCCAACCGAGGACATGTCTCACCTCCCAATGCAAACTATGTCCCTACGCCCATCATCTTGGTGGAGAATGAGGACGAGAACGATCTTCCCATGAGCCTGACCGTGGACAGCGAAGATGACTTCACAAGCGACAGCGACTTCAGCAGCGACGAATACAATTCATCCTCAGCCAGCACAACAATCAGCCTGAGCATGAGCACAGACAATTACCGAATGCGCCACAGCCGCACCCCTCCGCCGCCATCCAGGAACATACTGGACCCACAAAGCGCAACAGGGGGCAAAATGATGCCCGCCGTCTCTGACCCAAACATCTTCAAAAGCGTCTCGGCACCCAAGGTGCCGCCCAGGCCGCAGACCGAGGAGATTCTCAGTCGTTGCACAACCATCACCCGCAAAAACGCAAACAGATCTCCCAGCCCGACACCTACTCCCATACAGACTCGGTAGAAGAAGCCAACATTGGACAATTGTGATCAAACAACTACAATGCGGAAGATGTCACACGAACACGTCGACTTCTCAAACAAACTTGTTTAAATGTATTTATTGTATTGTACTAAAAAGATGGCTCGCTCCATTGCAGCTAAGTACCATCACAGACGCTCAAGTCTTTCCAGTCTTGTCAGGGTATATTTTCTGTACTGGAAAACCTTTGTTGTGCTTTATGCATTTTCACATAGAGCGCATTTATACTCAAAGATACTTGGCATGTGTTACGAATGCTTGAAATAGACTGGCTGTGTTGTGGTTTGTTTGCTTGGAACGAAATAAAAACATGGTGATGAAATGCACTGTGGCGTAACATTACTTAAAGAGCAATGACATACGCATACGGTAAATCTTTCGGGTTCAGACATTGTGATCCTCGATGATGGAACTCTCAGCTACATGAACCACAACACTACCATTTCCTTGACATTCAGTTGTGAGCTTTTCCCTGGGCAGCTGCAGGAAGGCAAGTTATATGAAACACTCCACTAGCAACAGGCCGATTATGATATCATGCGCCCGAAAGGTAGATTGTGAACCTTTTCACTCAGTCCTACGCCAGCTACACAAAATATAGGTCAACCACTAGCCTATGTTAAAACAGGTGAGGTACTACATTATCAGTACTTCCATTTTTATTATTACATCTACTGTTATATTATTCCTGTTTGTATTACGAAAATCTGCAGCCATTTCCACACAAGCTGTACAAACGTCAGATATTGAGCCCCCTGGTCTCTATAATATATAGGCATTGTTTTCTATGCTTTCTTGCTTGATAGTAATAAGGTGCACAAAAGTCAACTACCGTATTTTCCGGAGTATAAGTCGCGCCAGCCATAAAATGCCCCAAAAAGTGAAAAAAACCCATATATAAGTCGCTCCGGAGTATAAGTCGCATTTTGGGGGCAATTTATTCGACAAAATCCCACACCAAAAACAGTCATGGACGAGCAACAACAGGCTAAACGATAGCAACAACAGGCAAAACGATAGGTATGCTAACATGACAAACACAAACAAAGAGCTGAGAACGGGCCTGACGTAACATATAGAGTGATTAAGGGCAACTATTACATGAATAACATGTTTATAAAACCATCAGTGTCACTCCAATTCATTAAATAGCAACAACAGGCTAAACGATAGGTATGCTAACGTGACAAACTCAAACAAAGAGCTGAGAACGGGCCTGACGTAACATATAGAGTGATTAAGGACAACTATTACATGAATAACATGTTTATAAAACCATTGGTGTCACTCCAATTCATTAAATCCATCGATCGTTCTTTGTCAACAATGGGTGCGCGCGGCTGAGGGCGCTTGCACTTCAAAATATTCCACAGGCTCATATAACGATAGATAAACTATATTTCAAATAACTATAATATAAGCTAATATTATTATCAAATCATCCGTGCACTTTAAATCCATTAAATCCATCAATCAAATTCCTCGTTCTTTGTCAACATCGCCGCGCGTGCGCCCTGACGTCAGCCTCGTCTTTATTCCACAGATCTGGTATATAACTATATTGTAGCGTTAACAAAGTACAAGGATAGATGTGGGTTTGGTAAACGGCTCTTTATTAAACAAAACAAACTTCCAAGCGTGTGGCGGCGTGGACTTCCAGACAGACCGGGCGTGCGTAATGGCCATGTCCGAGCCCCGCGCACCGTTCGCGGACAGCCACTCGGCCGAGCGCCGGCACCCGACTCAGTAGAGTAGGACCGGGCGTGCGTAAAAGCCATAATAGTTTTTCAAACCTTCTATGTCACTCCAAATCCTTAATTCCTTCAAACTCTTTGTCCTCCGTGTCACTTAGAAATGATCACCGCTAATGATGCCGGTAGTCCTTATGTGGGCACGTTTGTATGTAAACAACCGCCGCGCCGCGCTACTGACGTCACTTGAAATAGTAAGCCATTGGTACATCACGGTTCTCCAAACTTTCTTTCTGCTGCTCGATTAGGAAATTGAAATTTAGAGCGCCCTCATCCAGTTTCGTCTGAAAATATAATTTTTTTTGGTTGTTTTATCAAAGTCAAAGTCTGCTTTATCGTCGATTTTTTTTTTTATATACTAAGACACACAAAGAGATTGAAATTACGTTCCCACTATCCCTCGGTGAGCTAGTACACATATACATACAAGCAACACAAAAAAAAAAACAAGAAGGCACAAAGAATGAATAAATAAGAGTGTTGAATAAATGATAAATAAACAAATAATAATAAATAATAATAATAAATATAAGAGGAGCAAAAATGGAGCAAGTGTACATACAGCAGACAGTGGACTTGGATATGGTGCTTTAAAGTGTTAATTGCTTTATTTGATGTTTTCTCTATTTTTTATGTTTTGAATATGTTCAAGATAAAGATATAAAAGCATGTGAAGTGATCAACTATACTAAAAATAACATGGGAAGTAGTCAACTATACTTGTAAGTGATGTCTTAATGATCAAGTAAAAATTTGTGAAAAAAAACATATACAAGTCGCTCCTGAGTATAAGTCGCCCCCCCACCCAAACTATGAAAAAAAACGCGACTTATAGTCCGGAAATTATGGTACGTGGGCTGTAATGTAAACTAACTACCCCTGGCCCCGTTCTATTAAATTTGCAGACCATTGCGTTGTGAAACGAGTTGCCTGGTCCCAGGCCAGCTGCAGCGAGTGATGCTCATTCATGAAAACATGTTGCGTTATGGATGAAGAAAATGTCAAGACATTCATTTGCTTGTGACAAAATATAGGCTGTTTGATTTTAATTAGAAAGCATAACATGCACATAGTTATTTCACAACCACACAAAAAAAACACCCCATCTTGCTTGACTGCGGAAGAGCCGGTCCATCGAGCAGAACAAATCCATCATTGTTGGTAGCCTGGCTGTCACTTCCTGCTCTTTCACTCGCTTCCCAGCTAATCTGTTAACTGTCAAATATCGCTCTTGCCTCCTCACTGGTTGAGCGCAGGTGTGCACTGGAACTTGGTGATGTCCGTCAGCTAGTGAGAGCCGAGCCTTGTGGAAAAGAGGAAGTTGCGAGACATTTTGCAGCTGACACTGTTGTTTGCTTCTGCTCCTCTTCTTCCTCCTCAGAACTCTCCTGGCTCTCAGGACGGGGGTTGCCATTCGTGGTGGCCTTCTTGGTGGCGCTCACCTCCTCGTCGTCTTCCTCGTCCTCCTCGGCGGGACAATTTGAATCTTCATCATTTCCGCTATCGTCCTCCTCTCGTTTGTCTTTGCCACTGGGCTTTACCCCGTCCTTGTCAATCATAAATACAGGTCTGGAGCCAAGAGGTGTGGTGTCCATTTCTTCATCTTGGCCCATGCTAGTAGAGAGGACGTGAAATTTAAATTACACTTATATGCCATATGCATTAAAAAAAAAAAACAAAAAAACATTGTACCATGAAATTCAGATTACTGATAGATGTCTACCACATTTGTTTGTCCAAGTTGAAGGTCGAGGTCTGAACGGGAAAATTGGCGGATGGAATTTTGTTTGATTTCTGTGTAGTATAACCGTAACCAGTTTGTATCAATGTTGTTACAAAATGTTCCGATTTTGTGCTAACAATGACTAATGCCAAAACAAAATGTGAACAGAGGTGAGTACAATTTTCATATCTACTTTAAGGAACAGTTTACAAATCAGGAATTGTGTGTCTTCATGTTGTTTATTTGTCACAAAAGGTAATTCAAAGTAATGCCAACTGGCATCTCTACAACCTACCATTAGTCCGCTAGCTTAATGCTATCATAAAATGGGAAACGCCATAGACGAAAAATTCGCATAGCTGAGCAGAAACATTACTGTAAGATAAAAGGAGAACATCTAACGATACTTATTGTCGCATATTGTCGCTCTGCTCTGTGACACTGCCAAAGTTCATCTTGAGCTTTCGTATAGTTAACTGACTCGCTATTTCTTCTTGACATCAATCAACTCTAGCTGAGTCACACTCCTGCCATTGTCAGGCTAAATCATGTACTGTGGACCAGAGAGTGTGACAAAACATCCGTTGTAATATGCTTATCAGGGATGAGAACAGCAAATGAAAAAAAAAACACTGAAAAGTAGCCAGGGTCTGGGGGCCACATGCTCCACTAAGGGTGCCAAAGGCCTCTCCCCTCACTTGCCGCAGGGGACCAGGGGCCGCAGGCCCCCCCCCAATGGGGGCCGCAGTGGGCCAGAGTCCACAGGCCCTCATTGGGGGCTGCAGGGGCCACAGGCCCCTATTGGGGGCCACAGGGCCCACAGGCCCCCATTGGGGGCCGCAAGGGGCCAGGGGCAACGCCCCGGAGGGGGCTCAGGCGGAAAAGCTCCCTGGAAACTCCTGGATTTTGGCAGTATAGCAACCCCAAAACCATTAATTTCATCACTCAATTTCAACAGTTTTGTTAAAAAAATATTCCTGCTTGGTGGGCTACCAAGGTGAATATAATACAGTCAAGCCTCGGTTTTTGACCACAATCCGTTCCAGAAGGTGGTTCGAGAAGCGAATCGGTTGAATTCCGAATCGATTTTTCCCATTACAAATAATGGAATTTTTTTAATCCGTTCCAAGACTTTTGCGCATTTTTGTCCGATCGCGCAACTGCAGCGCACCGCCGAACGCCCAACCATAGCGCGTCACCGACCGCACAACTGCACCGCGCTGGTTGCATTATTGTGACAGCCGTCGCTGAAATTTTGAAAATATTTTTAAACTCCTGATGTACTTTCCAAAATTCAAGTGGACCTCAGAGCGCAGGGAGCTTAATTTAGTACGATTGCGCAACCACAGCGTGCCGGGCGCTCACTGTCGCATTGCTTTAAGAGCGTCTTTGTGTTCCGAGTTGTAAGATGACGCTGCTATCGAGCCATGCCCATCTGAAGCAGTTCCTGATCTTGCTCGACCCCCCCCCCCCCCCATGTAAAAACAATTTTCTCAATGGATCTACACGATTCACAAAAATGATAACTCCCGACGGAAAAAAACACGCTAATCCGCGGATCCGCAGAAGATTCTTATCCCTGGCTTATGTAGTCGGGGTGTGGCTTCGATATCAAAAGATTTGTTATGAATTTGACTGACTAGAATTAGAGAGGGAAATGACATTCCCTTGGTTTTCCTGAGTTTGGTAGATTTCATGGCAAAGCTGAGCATCTCTCACCTGGATGCTGCTCCGGTTACTCTCATCTTCTGCCACATGTAGTTGAGGAACATGGACGCCTGCAGAAGACGGTCGATCCTCTGCATGTGTCTCTCTGGAAGGCGGAAAAAGCCAATTGGGAAGGCAACAAATGTGACTTTTTATCCTGCTACGACTCCATCTTTTTCTATGCTAGCGTGCTGCGCTAACAATTTGCTGACCTGTGTAGGGTATGAGGCCCTCCACGATAGTACGGGCGCCCTGGTACTGAAGGAGCTCCTCAGGTGGGAGATGCGTCAGAAGCACCTGGAGCACGGCCTGAGCATCCAGGCAATTCCTGGCATTGGTGTTCCACACCCCACAGTAACGCAGCAGCGACTCTAGGAAACACGACAACGTCAAAAGGGATCAGCGATTGGATGACGCCACGTAGTACATTTATCAATCGTGCTAGTCTTTGATAAATGATCACAAGAGTAAGATACTATACACACTCTTATACAGTATGTGCTAGTTTTTCCACTTTCTGATTAGTGTTCCCCTCGCTCTCTCCTTTTTTAAGGTGTCATTATTTATTTATCTATTTATTTCTTCCCTTACCTTTCTGGTCCACTCGAAGTTTCAAAACTGTCTTCTCCAGAAGTTCATGACTGTCTTGCGTTTGACGGATTGCTATGAGAAAGAGACAAATCAATTAGGGCAATACCAGGATGGGGACCTAGCACACAAGCATGGCCATTTGCCCAACACTGTTGCGCAAACGGCCATGTGACTGAACATGTGCGCAGACGGCGTGCGACCCTAAAGTAGAACATAGACTGAATGTGCAGACTGTTTGACGTGGCTGGAACCTGTGGAACCACATTGTTCCAAATGTGTTGTGACATCGTGCACATAAAAATGCAAAATGTATAGAGGCAGAACATAACCAAAGACTTGAGCTAAAAATATTCTACACCGTAATTTCCGGACTATAAGTCGCATTTTTTTTCATAGTTTGTTTTTTTATAGTAAGTTTTTCCCGACTTATACTCGGGAGCGACTTAAATATGTTTTTTTTCACAAATTTTTGCTTGATCATTAAGACATCACTTACTTACAAGTATAGTTTACCACTTCCCATGTTATTTTTAGTATAGTTGATCACTTCACATGCTTTTATATCTTTATCTTGAATATATTCAAAACATAAAAAATAGAGAAAACATCAAATAAAGCTATTAACACTTTAAAGCTCCATATCCAAGTCCACTGTCTGCTGTATGTACACTTGCTCCATTTTTGCTCCTCTTATATTTATTATTATTATTTATTATTATTTGTTTATTTATCATTTATTCAACACTCTTATTTATTCATTGTTTGTGCCTTCTTGGGTTTTTTTGTGTTGCTTGGATGCATATGTGTACTATCTCACCGAGGGATAGTGGGAACGTAATTTCAATCTCTTTGTGTGTCTTGGTATATGAAAAAAAAAATCGACAATAAAGCAGACTTTGATAAAACAACCAAATAAACAAAACAAAAAACTACATCTGAAAAAACTGATATTTTCAGACGAAACTGGATGAGGGTGCTCTAAATTTCACCGTTGGCCATGACTCATTAACTGGGTGGGCTTAAGAAAAATGGCACCAAAAAGAAACTCATATTTTGCAGGTTACAAACTTCAAGTTGTAAAATATGCAGCTGAAAACAGTAATCGAGCAGCAGAAAGAAAGTTTGGAGAACTGTGAACTGTGTTACTATTTCAAGTGATGTCAGCGGCACGGCGCGGCGGTTGTTTACATAAAGGACAAACGTACCCACGTAAGGACTACCGGCATCATTAGCGGTGATCATTTCTAAGTGACACGGAGGACAAAGAGTTTGAAGGAATTAAGGATTTGAAGTGACATAGAAGGTTTGAAAAACTATTATGGCTTTTACGCACGCCCGGTGCTACTCTACTGAGTCGGGGGGCCGGCGCTCGGCCGAGTGGCTGTCCGCGAACGGTGCATGGGGCTCGGACAAGGCCATTACGCACGCCCGGTCCTATGCCATGGAGCTCTTGTGTCTGGAAGTCCACGCCGCCACACGCTTGGAAGTTTGTTTTGTTTAATAAAGAGCCGTTTACCAAACCCACGTCTATCCTTGTACTTTGTTAACGCTACAATATAGTTATATACCAGATCTGTGTTATAAAGACGAGGCTGACGTCAGGGCGCACGCGCGGCGATGTTGACAAACGACGAGGAATTTGATTGATGGATTTAATGGATTTAAAGTGCACGGATGATTTGATAATATTATTGGCTTATATTATAGTTATTTGAAATATAGTTTATCTATCGTTATATGAGCCTGTGGAATATTTTGAAGTGCAAGCGCCCTCAGCCGCGCACACCCATTGTTGACAAAGAACGATCGATGGATTTAATGAATTGGAGTGACACCAATGGTTTTATAAACATGTTATTCATGTAATAGTTGTCCTTAATCACTCTATATGTTACGTCAGGCCCGTTCTCAGCTCTTTGTTTGTGTTTGTCACGTTAGCATACCTATCGTTTAGCCTGTTGTTGCTATTTAATGAATTCGAGTGACACCGATGGTTTTATAAACATGTTATTCATGTAATAGTTGTCCTTAATCACTCTATATGTTATGTCAGGCCCGTTCTCAGCTCTTTGTTTGTGTTTGTCACGTTAGCATACCTATCGTTAAGCCTCTTGTTGCTATTTAATGAATTGGAATGACACCGATGGTTTTATAAACATGTTATTCATGTAATAGTTGTCCTTAATCACTCTATATGTTACATCTCAGCTCTTTGTTTGTGTTTGTCACGTTAGCATACCTATCGTTTAGCCTCTTGTTGCTATCTTTTAGCCTGTTGTTGCTCGTTCATGACTGTTTTTGGTGTGGGATTTTGTCGAATAAATTGCCCCCCAAAATGCGACTTATACTCCGGAGCGACTTATATATGTTTTTTTTCACTTTTTGGGGCATTTTATGGCTGGTGCGACTTATACTCCGGAGCGACTTATAGGCCGGAAAATACGGTAATTATTATATAATTATTGAATAAAATATTCCTCTTCTTTCCCCTTTGCTCCCTTTCCAATCGTCAAAGGCCAAAACAAACAACTCGACTTGTTTTAGAACATTGAGACGTGACAGGCTGATGAGTGAATGATGAATTAGAGGTTAAAATACAGTTTGCAGTTGTTTTTGTCTTGTCAGAGCAGAATGATGAATAGTGGTATTCCATCGTAAGCGCTCCCCTGAACACAACCAGAGGAATATTCTTACTGGCACACACTGAAAATAGATTTCTATTTCGAGCCACAATTGGGACCTTTCATTCCAGCGCAAGATTAACAAATCGCTATGAATAGATGAATTACCTTTAATTACAGACAGCACGGTGTGCGGCTGGTCCAACGAGATTGCGAGGCCCAGCGCTTTCAGGTATTTCTTCTCATGGAGCAGGTTGGACAACTCCTGCTGCCTTCGCACAAACAGGAAAGGACAAAGAACGGTGTTTCGGGGAAACAAACGCTCGGTGCTATTGTTAGACAGACCAGAGTGAATTCTTGCGAGTTTAAACTGAACCCACTGTTGTGCTCACTACTGAAGGCACAAAGACATACTAAACCCAATTCTAAGATTCAAACATTCAAGTTTCCATTTCAAGACTCTCACCAAAATGACAACTCTTACTACTGCAGCTTTTGCCATCAGAAGGTTCAAGCCGAGAGCAGGAAGTAACTCGACCTCCGAGGGTTGATATGGATCATGTGTCCGCTTTGTCATACAAAAATACTTCATTTTACGAAAGCTCGACCGAGCACACGCACGCATGTGATGGCGAGGCATGCGGGTAACCGGTCTTGGGCCCGGCCATTGTTTGCGTGAAATGGAAATTTCACACGAAAACAGTCGATTTGTTCAGATGGCGCAACCGCTGACATTCTAGCGGGAAGAAGCGGGCCGTTTGCGACTTACTTCAAGATCTGATCCTCCTGCTTAGCCTGCTCCTCGGCCAGCTCCATTTGTGTCACATCCTGGTAAAGGACACAAGGTCACGTTAATTTGGCATTCTGAGAAGGTCAAATATGATTTGTGGTCACATGATGTTTTGTTTGGAGGAAGTGTTTTCATACAAACATTTACATGTGCATGTTTGGCTTTTCTGTGGCTGTCTCCCACATTCCAAAATGTATTAGTGATATTTAAGACATTAAATTCTCCATTGCTATAGAAAACAGACAGATGGATATTGGCTGTACTTTTGACTTTCATTTTTTTTTGTGTAGGTGACAGAGGACTCCCTGCACATGGTTCAAGTGATCTGCTTCATTTTTATCTGCGTGACCCAGTTCATATGTAAGCAAAGCGGACGTGTTGGAATTGTATCTTTTCAGATCAGAATGCAGTCACAAACAAGTGTAAGCAGACGAGGCCAACAGTGTCAACCGCATGACATTCAAACGTGCAGACTGAGGATTTGTGCGCACACGCCTAGCCAAACCCATCCACGGCAAGACCATCATATAGGAGAAATATATTTGCTACGCCTTTCACCTGATGCAACTTTGGTTTTGTCAAAAACCTCCAGGTGCCCATGTTTTAGGGACGTGCGGGTGATTGGTAGTGTTTTTGCTTAATGTGAAGATAGTGATCATGGGAATGGGTCACTTGAAAACAGAAGAAAGAGTTTACAAAAATAATTTTGTGTTTTATTCTGTGGGCAAATTGGCTTGCTAGCTGATGCTAAAGCTAGTTAGTTACTATTGTGAAGTAAACAAAACGTTGCTAGCAGGTGGACCACATTTTATGACTGTCTAATTGTTAAGCAGTGTCTATTTATTTGACTTTATCTTATCTTACTTCATCTCAAGCATCCCTTACCGTCCACACGATGACGTTGGAGTCAGCCGACCCGGTCACCATCTTGTCGTCTTTCCTGTTGGCATGGAGCCCCCACACTTTGTCCAGGTGGCCGTCAAGCGTCTTCACGCACTCATTGGTCTTGATGGTCCAAAGCTTCACCAAACCATCAGAGCCGCTATGGACAAAGCGCCGGTGGGAATTTCATTGTTAGACACTGGCACAGTTTTTGTTGTTACCAATTGGTTACCTTTGCGTATTGTGTTAGCTAGCAAAGGCGTCAGCCATTTATTTACCTGCTGAGTAGCTGAGTGCCTCGGCTCACAAAGATGACCTTCAACACAGATGCATCGTGGCCCTCAAAGGTCTAACCAAAGCAACAAGATGTGTTTTTACTTTCCGAGTCAAACTGAATACTGCGCTCAGAGGAATTTTTGCGAGTCGCCCAAGTGTCCACCAGCCCACCTTGAGACAGCCAAAGTCTTGCAGGCTCCACAGTTTGGCAGTGCCATCTGCGGAGGAGGTGGCCAGCACCTGGTCGACGGGCGAGAAGCACACAGACCAGACGCCGCGCTTGTGGCCCCGAAATACTCCCAGTAGCTGCACGCTGGCCTCCCCCGCCAGCGACCACAGCTTGGCCGTGCGGTCCTGCGAGCCGGAAGCCAGTAGCTTGTCGTTGGGAGAAACAGCCACGCTGTTGATATCCTGCCGTGAGACACAATTAAGCATCGGGATCATCTTTTCTGTGCTTCCACGGTTGTCTCAGGTTCAGTGACAACCCTAACCTTGAAATAACCACATGTAGCAGTGAAAAAAATAATCAAATTACATTTTAAAATTGGTACATTTTTTTAATGAGCATTTGATTCATGGAGTTGAAACAATACTTCAGATCGTCGTTATTAACAATGGAACACAAAAGCCGGTCTTTCTTACATCACTTTTTTTCTTTGCACACGCCTTGATTAGTGATGTGTTACATCATCAATGTGACCAACACGAAAAAC
Organism: Syngnathus floridae; assembly: GCF_059516105.1. Taxonomy (NCBI): domain Eukaryota; kingdom Metazoa; phylum Chordata; class Actinopteri; order Syngnathiformes; family Syngnathidae; genus Syngnathus; species Syngnathus floridae. The sequence goes on along the minus strand of NC_142429.1, from coordinate 4,136,753 downwards.
ATGAGTTGAAGAAATGCACTGTTGTTAGCTGGTTTGATGACTGCACTTGATTTAAGATTGCTAGCTTAGAATAAATAAACCCCCCAGACGACTACTCTAGAATTCTATCAATCTATTTCTTCTAAAGATCATCTTTTACACACCCCTGTATAAATGCCAGCCCACGTTAAATTATTTAAAAACTTTTTCCATTATTGGATGCTATAACTTGATAAGACAATTGGAAGTAAATTTAGACAAAGATAATGTACACACAGCCCCTTTTAATTGGGGATGCGGTGTTGTTCAAAACGAAGCTGACGTGTTCAAATTCAAACGATATATTCGAGCTGAAATTCAAAGGCACAACTTCAGATCTCTGCGATTGGCTGGCAACCAGTTCAGGCTGTCCCTCGCCTACTGCCCGATGATGGCTGGGATAGGCTCAGGCACGCCCGTGACCCCCGTGGGGACATAGAGGTACAGAAAATGGATGGATGGATGGAACTTCAGATCTGTGAGGTTGACATGAACGTCAATTACAGTAGCCTGATAGTTTTGCATGCCTGAAAAATGCCGCTTGCAACATCAAACCTATGTGTGGGCACGAATGCAATCGCACATATGCTTAACAATTCAATAGTTGTGAACAAAAACCAAAGTCTGTTTGCTGTGGGGTCTTTTCTTGTTGCTTTCATCTATCGTTGTGGGCCTACCTTATCGTGTGCCCTCTCTGTGGAACGTGCGGCCAGCTGATGCAAGTCTGTGCTTGTGGCTGATAAATCTTCGGGCAGATCCCACACCTTGACTGTACAGTCCTGACTGCCCGACACCAAGAAGGATGTCTTCAACCTGCATGCACACATCAAGGTGCCTTACTTTTTTTTTCTTTATACTGACCACGTTTGAAACTCAAATTTGGTTTGTTTCACCATCCTGCATCGCAATCGGGGCCACAATGCGTGACGGGGCTGAGTTTTACCTAGAACAGGATATGGAACCCACGGCGTTGGCGTGGCTGCTGCCGTAGGCCGCGCAGCGCACGTGGCCACTGTCGGCGTCCATGTGCCACACGCGCACGGATCTGTCCTGTGGAATGAGATGTGCCACATGACGCACACTTGTTAGCAGTGTGGATGCAACTTGCTGGAAAGGTCTTATTGTGTAGACTTGCGCTCACCTTTGCACAGCTTGCAAACACAAAGCCTTTTTTAAACACGTCCAATGACAACACGGTATCTGTGAGGGAGTAAATGCAGAACATTCCTTCAACCTGCTTTAAGTTCAATTGTCGCAACATTATCTTCACCCCTCCCCCTTCCAGGTACAACAGTTGTGGCTCTTGAGAGGCACCTCTGCTAATTATGCTTTGTTACATATTCACACGCACGGGGATTTTCCCTTGTTGAATAATGTTTCTACTGTTATACAACACAATATTTACTATGATATAACAGCAACAGGAAATGGACCATATTTGCAGTTTGTGTCTTGAGACACTCTTGTTTTTATTTTATTTTTGGAAATGTTTTCAGTTTTTAGTTTGTTTGTTTCTGTCAACTATAATAATCTTGGGGCAAAGCTTTCTTAGTAGCGAGGACAAAGAGCATCCTCGTACATTGACACAAGCAAGGTTATTGAATAAATCTAAGTGCATCATGTATTTATTCTGACTACCTAAAATGTACTCTTGGGGTAAGGTAGCTGGCAGGTGCCCCATTGCTGCCATCTGCTGGTGACTCACCCGAGTGGCCGTAGAGGATCTGGCAGCTGTTGGTGAGCAGCTCAAACACTTTGAGCTGGCAGCTGTTGGTGGCCACCGCAATGTGGCTGTCGTTTTTGCCCAGGAATTTCACGTCCAGCACCTCGTCACTGTAACCCACGAACTGTGGAAAAGAACTCACATCAGAGAGCTGCAGGTCTGCCTACTCGGTTCAGTATCCATCGCACTTGTGTTATCAAATACGATGACACAAAAGTAGCTTCAGGTGGCTCACTTGTTGCTGCGTACTGAGAGTAGGCAGCTGGTAGAGGACAATGTTGTGCTCCGCGGTGACGGCGGCCAGCCTGCCAGAGACGGGCAGGTGAAGCAAGTACGTTAGCGCACGAGGGTCGTCATCCGTCTCCTCTGAGGGACGGCAGTGTGTGGACGGGCGGGCCTGGCTGTAGACGCAACGGGCTGTGCTGGCCTCCCACACCCTCAAGAGCCCTGTGCGGGCAGAGCGGAAAGAGTTTTCAAGTCAAATAGGAATGAACTCTAAGGACGTTTCAGAGTGGGTCAAAGGTGAACCTTTGCTGCCAGCTGTGACGAAATGCAAGTCTCTGCTCTGGACTCCTATTTCCGAGAGGTCTTTTGTAACAGGCAGGATCACAACGCCCTCCACAGCCTGCACAAAAAGAAAATGCACTGCAGCATCAGATGTCAGTTTTCATAACTAGCAGACAAAATGCCAATTTCAGTTTGATTTTTTGGACAAATCCAATAGCTGCCGCAGCCTTACCTCATAGACTGGTACAGTTCTTTTCGCCGTCTGGCTCTTTAAATTCCACACTGTGCAGATCTTATCTCTTCCTGAACTACACACAATCACATGTGGACAACACAAAAATGTGAGTTTCCCCCGGAGTGGGAAATACTAGTGATGTGTAAATTAAGAAAATGAATGTTTTGGGATTGTTGCATGCTTTCTTGATGAAATACACCTGCCACCTGTGCGTCTGACTTCATAAGACCAAGTCGGATTCTTATGATGCGTCTAGTGTGTTGGTGGAGTGTTGGTGGAGTGCCCAGTGCATGTCACTTCTCACTGTCAACCCTCACCGCTGGCTAGCAGTATGCGAACGGGAGAGCCGAGTGCTAAGTCTCTCCCTGCCAGTACATAGCCTCTCTAACAGCAAGCCCTATGTAGTGCCTCCACGCGGCGACAGATGGTAACTGGGTACAACACGGACCCAGGCTAAACTACAAGGGACTCGGAGGAGGTTTGGCCCCTAGACGTGCGGCACGCAGGCCCACCGGTGTGTGGACAAGCCCTGGTGCCCACGAACCAGCCCCCAACTATGGGTTAAATAGTACCACTGCCCAGTGGGTTACTCGGGAGAGGAATGGGCTAAGGGAGTCAACCCCTACAGAAAATCAATTTCCCTTTGGGTTGGTGTCAGGAAGGGCATCCGGCTGTAAAAAGTTTTGCTCCAAAAATTTTCTCAGAATAGGACTCTCAACCACGAGATGGCCATGGACCGCCCCCGGTGGAAGAAAGCCATATTGACAATCCAGTCCAACCCAGCGGCAGCCTGGAAAGCGGACTTTAAACCGATGATGATGATGATGCCAAAAAACTTGAACAAATCTTATTCAGTACACAGTTTTAATCCCATTTCCTTTACAGTTTGTTGTCTGCCTTGAAGTTGCTTCGAATAAACAATTTCATTGGTTGAGTCATAGCGTGCGCGTGACGACACTGGCATGTGCACATTTCGATTCACTCAACATTTGTACCTGATCATGGTGTCGCCGTCGGGGCTGAAGCTGAGGGAAGTGACGGCGCTGTAGTGGCTCTTGAGCACGCACACGCATTGGCTGGTCTGCAGGTCCCACAGCCGGATGCCGCAGTCCAGAGAGGACGAGAAGAGCTGCAGACGGCCGATGTCTGGGTGGAACTCCACCAGGCTGCGCGCATAAGATTGATGTCATAGTTGCTGTTACTGAGTTCCAGTTTGAATGACAATGAAGGCACTGACATGCATATGTGAAAATAAAAAAAAAAGTTAAATCTCACACTTACTGTACAACACCAGAGGAGCCTTTAAGGTTGTGGGTGCAGTATTGCTTGACCACATCCCAGAGCTTGATAGTGCCATCACAGCCCCCTAAAAGCATAATTAGGACACGCTACGTAAACTGTGCAATTTGTTCGCAATGGGGGAGAATGTGTGAATTAGAAAAATAACAGGTGTTTATTATTGATGCTGACCTGAGGCCATGAGCGTGGAGGTGCAGTCAAAAGTCATGCTGGCTACAGGAACCGTGTGTATGGCCTTCCAAGTGCGAGTACACTGCGCTTTCTTCCAGTCCCACTGCTTCAACAGGAGCGCTCTGCTGGCTGTTACCAGCATCTGTGCAAGGACGCAAAGCAACAATGCAATGAACAATTTTAGGCAGTCATGCCAAAAAAAAAAACATGCCAGTTTACCTCGTCATCACAGCTTAGTGCAAACGATGTGATGTCCTCTTGATCATCCTACACAAATGAGAGAAAATTAATGTTAAAAAAAACACATCTTATCACAGTGCTGTCACTGCTTCGGTGTGTTTTAGCCTTACGTGCTCAATGCTGTGGACGGTCTTCCCTGTGTCGATCTCCAAAACATTGACACGTGAGCCACACGTGCAAAAGATATGTTTTTCATCTTTGCTGATCTGTCCACGTATTACAACAAAATGTTAGTGGGGCAATTCGCTGATTTGATAGTAAAACACGATGAGCTTTCTCTGAAATAAAAGTCAAACAAACAAATTTACCTGAACTTTTCCTCCTTTGTAGAAAGGCTCAATTTTACTAGAAACAGCATAACTGTAAAAGGATGACATTAGTAGAGGACAGTGAGTTGTTGCTACACTTAGCTTAGCTCATCGAGTGGAGCCACCAACTCGTGCGACGGGACTCAAGCTTACTTTGTTTTGAATTGAACGTTGATATTCGCCATGATGCGTGCGTTACAATCTTAATCCGTTATACTTCGTCGATTACGCTCACTGAAGATGAAGATTTGTTACTCGACACGTTGGCTCCGGTCGGCACATCTTTCCCGCATGTTTGACGGTAGAGTCGCAAGAATTGGACGTCATCAAACAGTACTCTGCTGATTAGGTCGCGATGGTAATTACGTCATATTCCGAGCGCGTTGTTGGAAAAATGGAGAATAAAATTATCGCTGCTGTTTGTAGACACCCAGTACTTTATGATACCTCCAGTTACTATTACAGGGATCGCACGAAAAGATATCTGGCCTGGAGAACGGTGAGCGAGGAAGTTGGCGTGTCCGGTAAATAGATTTTGTTTACTTATTTACATTGGCCACCGGACACCATTCATGCGATTTGTTTTGTTTTTTGTCAGAGGAGGATTGCCGCAGAAAATGGAGATGTCTAAGGGACACTTATTTGAAGAAGATTCAACAGAAGAAGAACTGGAAGCACTTGATAGCCCTCTCTTTTCTTGACGCCTTTGTGTCACGGCGACCGAAGCGTGGTAACCTTAAAGTTCCTCTGGGGGGCGACGAACATAGCACATCAAAGGGCGAGGGAGCACAAGAGGTTGCTCCAGAGCCTGGTATGCTGCTTTCCAAGACTACCAGTCTACAAACTGCTTTGTATCACGATCACAAATGATGGTGTTTTCACAGGAAAGTGGAGATTTGAGTGGAGCGCTATAGAGAGTGTGAAGGAACTAAAGGAGAAGGAGCATCTTCTGCCTTGTTTGAAACGGTGTGCCTCCTCTGCTCCAGCTCCAGCCCCGTCACTCTCAGAAGATGAGCTGTTCATGATAAGTCTGGCTCCCATGTTGCAACGATTGCCAGCCCAGCAGAAGGATTGTGTCAAATTTCAAATTCATAAATTAATTTATGAAGCGCTACAAAGTTAAATTGGGGATTATTGGAATAAATGTCTGGGTCACAATGCTTGCCAGGAAGGAGCCAGGCTCAGTTTATGTTTATTTTTGTGTCCAATTTTCTGTTGTTCTTTTCTTGTAAATATATATCTTTACAATAAACTCACTTAAAGTTTGATTTAGAAAGTATATTTCAGTATTGATCTGCAGTGTACAAACAGTTGTAATAATAATTTTGGTTCTGAAAAAGGTACAATTGCAGGTTTTGGATCAAAAGTGTGGGTGGCCCTCAAAAGAGCCATTTTAGGTTGTGCCGGTGTATCACTGTGCGCCATCAACTATCAGCTGAGAAGTAGGATTTGAAACCCTCCCTCACTCTGAGTGGTTGGCGGCATAACTTCACAGAACTGGTAGTGGTTGGACGTCTGGGGCTTCTTACCCACTCCACCGTAAACCAGGCTTGGTATTTTAGGTTGTCCCCATAAAATGTCATAGTGTGTTAATATGAATATGTGATAAAGTTTCTTAAATTATTTGTGACTGAGGCTCACAAAGTTTGCATTTGTGCTGGAAAAGAAAGGAAAGGACGTGCTGCAAAATGGGGGCCAGGCTTCCACGGAAAGGACGCGCTGCAAAATGGGGGCCAGGCTACCACCATTGACTGCTCACTGTTGTCATTTGTATGCCGAGCTCACACGGTTCCTCCCTCATGTTGTGTCAGGAATGTTCACGTATGCGTGTTTTGTCATGATAACCCGGGTGTGAACGCACTGCCGTGACGCGGCTCAATGTGGAGTGAAGTTGCTCCCCTGCAATGGAAACATAACGGACAGTGGAAACGAACAACATGGTGAGTAGTGAAGAGAATTTTTAAACAAATGATTGATTGATGATATTGTGATTCCAAGCCTTCTCAACAATGTAATGCTAAATAAATATATAATGTGTATAGTGTATAAATGTTTAGATCGTAAAAACAGATCAAATCATATGAGATGTTTTAGGGATCCCTGGAAACCCTTTTGCTAGCGTTTACCTAAAGCTAAATCCTGGTTCTGACATGTACAAGAAAAGGCATTTGATGCAACTATTCCATTCAAATCTGTTGTCGTGCTTTCCTTTCCTTTCTCCATCAATGTCGTCACTGTCCAGACGGATGCAGACGTGTCTTCGCCAAGTGGCGGCTACGATGCAGAGCAGTTTGTGGACCCTCCAGACTACGATCTCATCTGCACCATATGCCAGGGGGTCTTGCGGTGCCCTGTTCGAGCAGCGTGCCACCACATCTTCTGCAAGAAGTGCATTTTACAGTGGCTTAAGAGGTACAAGCAAGCACGGAGTACTGTCAAATGCTTCCAAGCAACTCCTGAGTCACTGTTGTTTATGTCCTTGCTAGACAGGAGACTTGCCCCTGCTGCCGAAAGCCAATTAACGCGTGCATGATCTTTGTCATGTTCAAACTCAGCAAGACGATAGGACGCATGAAGATAAAGGTTGGCCTTATAAACAGATTGTTTGCCATGTGTACTGAAATTCACGCACAAATTACATAGAGAAAGTTGCTCAAATGAGATTTGCGTCTAAATAGGGTTATGTGCTGTATCCTGTAGCCTATGACTATTCAAAGTTAAAGTCCCAATGATCATCGTCACACACACATCTGGGTGTGGTGAAATTTGTCCTCTGCATTTAACCCATCCCCATGTGATTTTGATCCATCCCCTGGGGGAGAGGGGAACAGTGAGCAGCAGCAGTGAGCAGCAGCAGTGCCGCGCTCGGGAATCATTTGGTGATCTAACCCCCCAATTCCAACCCTTAATGCTGAGTGCCAAGCAGGGAGGCAATGGGTCCCATTTTTATAGTCTTTGGTATGATCCGGCCGGGGTTTGAACCCACAACCTTCCAGTCTCAGGGTGGACACTCTACTACTAGGCCACTGAGGTGGTTGATGATGATTATAATGAATGTTACAAAATAACTTTCCGTTTTGCTAGATAAGTTACTTAAGGAGAGAAGAAAATTCTACTTATGTTGACTTGTAATGTCTGTTACAGTGTAAGAATGAGATCCGCGGTTGCGTGGAGACATTCGCCCTCTCGGAGCAGTATTGCCACAGCCTGAGCTGCTTGTTCGAGCTGGTCTCCTGCCCATACCCAGGGTGCCGGGCACAGCTCCTCCGGCGCGACCAAGAGACCCACGCTCGCCACTGCGAGCACTGGCGCCAGCCCTGCCACATGGGCTGCGGCACCGTGCTCTCCCACCGCACGCGGACTCAGCACAACTGCTACATGCAGCTCAAGCTGCACTACCAAGACAAGAGCAGGAACCACGGGGCCATCGCCGTCGCCCTGCAGAGGAAGATGAGGAGGATGCAGAACACCATGACACACATGATGAGGCAAATTGGGCTGATATGTGAGAGTCTGCAGGCGATGGATGAGCTGCACAAGGTGGAGGAGGACTTGGGAGAGGGCAGCTCCAGATCCACGGGGAGCAGATTTACAAGTGACGGCTGACAGTTGAAGGAAGAATGTCTTTATTTCATAGGTGTTGTGTGTTGGAATATGCAGATAGGTTTATCACACATGAAAGTGAGTGAATGTGGGACATTGTTGTGCTCTTTTTCATATTTATTTTGTAAATAAAACTAGGATTACCAAACGTAACGATTGTGGTAGAAACCTTGATTCTTTTTTTTGGGGGGGGGGGCAAAGGAAAAGGAAAATATAGAATGTGTTTTAAATGACTTTTTTGGACACTGAAGTATTTGTTTCAATAAATAAAATATTTTGGTAAGAAATCAAAACATGTCTGGTGTTAAACAAATCATAACATAGTGAGATTCAACTCACAAATTTAAAATGAATTATTATATTTTTATATGATGTATTAATTTGAATGTTTTGTAAGTTGCAAACAATATTCGTCCTCTTCTGCGAATTTCTTAAAGATATTGTAGCAAAAACTAGCCACTACTGGGCAGGATGTTGCAAGAACTTCTGAAATATCGCGATGTTTCACGTGAATAAAAGGCAGCGGGCCCGCGGTCAGGCCTTCTTCCTGTTATAACGATCACGTAAGTACACTACACATTCAAACACCGAATCCTCTGTCTCTCAATCTTATGACTGCGTGCTGGAATATATTTTAAAACTGTATTATTTAGTGAAACCGATGATATTATTGAGCCGTTAAATACATTTTTAGCACCATTGTGCCTTCCTTTTTCACGAATATGGCGGCGAAACTTGCGTGTTTATGCACAGATCCCGAATACGGCTCGTCTTGAATACGTTTCCGATTAGGCTCCAATTAATGTTTGGCATTAAATTCCTCAGCAAATGGCGGACGACGCCGGTGGTAGGGGAGGCTTTCGCGGAGGTTTTGGCCCGGGCGGCCGCGGTAGAGGACGTGGACGCGGCAGAGGCCGTGGAAGAGGCCGCGGTGCCCGCGGAGGCAAGGCAGAGGATAAGGAAGTGAGTGGAGCACACATTCTACTTGGTCAAGTGCACACAAAGACTATTTATTTTTTTAAATTTTCACATGTACCTTGTAGTGGGTGCCAGTTACCAAGCTGGGCCGCCTGGTTAAGGACATGAAGATCAAGTCCCTGGAGGAGATCTATCTTTATTCTCTGCCTATCAAGGTGAGTTCTGTCTGAGTTTAGGTTATGGAATTAATGGCCACTTTAAATTGTAGTATATTGTGTAGTTTTTACACTACAAGTTGCTGTTTGTGCAGGTGCCACTCACCGAAAGTGTTTATATGAAGATTATTCTTTCAAGTGCCATTTGGCCACGTGTCTCTCTTTGATAATGTACCGTATTTGCCGGTGTATTGGTCGACCTTTTTCGATCCAAAATCGACCGAAAAAAATCGACCTCGACTTATACACCGAGTCATAAAATTTAACTTCGTATTCATCGCTTCAAATGTGATGGTAACCAAGGCCGTTTCTCATGCATCTCATTGTGCGTTGCACTTAGAAAATTTGAACCGGGCGGCGTGCGCGAGTGCGCGGCCCGCTGGAAGTCGAATGAGGCGCCGCGACCACCTCCGCGGTGCTTATAAACAGCCAATCCGCTCGGCGGGGGCTATTTTCGGCCACTTGGCTCGTGCGCACGGCCTCCCGGATGTGCCGGGCGGGTGCGCGAGCTCGCCGGCCGCTGGAAGTCCAATGAGGCGCCGCGATCTCCTCCGCGGTGCTTATAAAGTGCCGATCCGCTCGGCTTGGAGCTATTTCCGGCCTCCCGTTGGTGCCGGGCGGCGTGCGCGAGCTCGCCGGCCGCGATCTCCTCCGCGGTGCTTATAAACAACCGCATGCGCACGGCCTCCCGGAATTTGAACACATTTCGTCAATAAATTTCGCATATTGAATTTTGAAGTTTAATATAATGCAACAATTGAGCTCGACTTATACAAAGGATATATCATAAAATCGTAAATTTCCGTCGAATTTTAGGGGGTCGACTTATACACCGAGTCGACCTGTACACCGGCAAATACGGTATTTAACTTTGATAAAAAATGTACAGGAATTGTGTAAAATTGTTCACTTGTTAAATGGTCCTTTGGGTAGCCTCCAATCACGCAGTCTTTTATTAAACTTCACAGGAGTCTGAAATCATTGACTTCTTCTTGGGCTCTGGTCTGAAAGATGAGGTGCTGAAGATCATGCCTGTTCAGAAGCAGACCAGGGCTGGTCAGCGCACCAGGTTCAAGGTGAGGCCCCCAGTCCCTCCTCCTCCCCACAGCATCGCTCCAGATGCGAGCGTACGTTGTCTTCACAGGCCTTTGTTGCCATTGGTGACTACAACGGCCACGTGGGCCTGGGCGTCAAGTGCTCCAAGGAGGTGGCCACCGCCATCCGAGGTGCAATCATCCTGGCCAAGCTGTCCATCGTGCCCGTCAGGAGGGGCTACTGGGGAAACAAGATCGGAAAGCCCCACACAGTGCCCTGCAAGGTGACGGGCCGTTGTGGCTCTGTGCTGGTGCGTCTCATCCCGGCGCCCCGTGGTACTGGCATCGTGTCGGCTCCCGTGCCCAAGAAGCTGCTCATGATGGCTGGAATCGACGACTGCTACACATCTGCCAGGGGCTGCACTGCCACACTGGGCAACTTTGGTAAGTTCAATGGCAGGGATTCCTCTTTGTTTTGTTTTTTTAAATCGCTCGGTGGCTTGACTTTTAAGAATTCCATAAATAAGTAATTGTTGCTCCTACAGCCAAGGCTACCTTTGATGCCATCGCCAAGACTTACAGCTACCTGACTCCTGACCTCTGGAAGGACACCATCTTCACAAAGTCTCCCTACCAGGTCAGAATGCTTTGCTGTAGTTTCATTGCTGACTCTTCAAGCTTTAATTTGTTTTGACTTTTTTTTTCTCCCCTCCTCTTCTCTCTCCTCTAGGAGTTCACAGATCATCTTGCAAAGACCCATACCAGAGTGTCGGTGCAGAGAGGCCAGTCTGTTCAGGCAGCAGCCTCCTAAACTTTTGTATAGTGAAACTGTTGAAATAAAAGTTTGATAAACATTACAGCCCTTGTACCTTGTCTGTTTCCAAAATTAAACTGGCAAAAATTGTCACAAACAAAATGCTCACTAATATGTTTTTGTTTTGATCAGCAAGAACTTAATTTCTCTCTGCAAGGTGACGGGCCGTTGCGGCCCCGTGCTGGCGTGTCTCGGACCATCGGTGCCACACAGTGCCCTGCAAGGTGACGGGCTGTTGTGGCTCCGTGCTGGTGCGTCTCATCCCGGCGCCCCGTGGTACTGGCATAGTGTCGGCTCCCGTGCCCAAGAAGCTGCTCATGATGGCTGGAATCGACGACTGCTACACATCCGCCAGGGGCTGCACTGCCCCACTGGGCAACTTTGCTAAGTTTAATGACAGGGATTCCTCTTTTTTTCTTTTTCTTTTAAATCGCTGGGTACCTTGACTTTTAAGAATTGTGTAAATAATTGTTGCTCTTACAACCAAGGCTACCTTTGATGCCATCTCAAAGACTTACAGTTACCTGACTCCTGACCTATGGAAGGACACCATCTTCGCAAAGTCTCCCTACCAGGTCAGAATGCTTTGCTGTAGTTTCAATGCTGACTCTTCAAGCTTGAATTTGTCTTAACTTTTTTCTTTTTTTTCTCCCCTCCTCCCTCCTCTAGGAGTTCACCGATCATCTGGCAAAGACCCACACCAGAGTGTCGGTGCAGAGAGGCCAGTCTGTTCAGGCTGCAGCCTCCTAAACCTTTGTACAGTGAAACTGACAGGGATTCCTCTTTTTTTTTTTTTTAAAAATCGCTGAGTACCTAGACTTTAAAGAATTCTGTAAATAACTTAATTGTTGCTCTTACAGCCAAGGCTACCTTTGATGCCAACTCAAAGTCTTACAGTTACCTGACTCCTGACCTCTGGAAGGACACCATCTTCGCAAAGTCTCCCTACCAGGTCAGAATGCTTTGCTGTAGTTTCATTGCTGACTCTTCAAGCTTGAATTTGCCTTGACTTTTTTTTTCCTCCCCTCCTCTAGGAGTTCACACCAGAGTGTCGGTGCAGAGAGGCCATTCTGTCCAGGCAGCGGCCTCCTAAACTTTTGTTCAGTGAAACTGTTGAAATAAAAGTCTGATAAACATTGCAGCCCTTGTACCTTGTCTGTCTCCTAAATTAAACTGGCAAAAATGGTCACAAACAAAATTCTCACTCATGTTTTTGTTTTGAGCAGTAAGAACTTAATTTGGATGTGCAATGAAATGTTAGAATAAGTTTGATATATACGTCTGCTATGACAAATCTACTTAACAACTTTACATTGGCATTCAACTTCCATGGTGATCATCTGGAATGTGTTTACATTTTAATTTTAGCAAGTGTACAACATGGGTGGTGCCCCTTTTAAGTCAACTGAGGCTACTAAATAACTGTCCCAGGAAAAACTTGCATGATTATTTACTTAATGGATAAAGAGAGACTGTTGATTTAAACACTTTATTTTACAACTATTACACAGGTTAGATGTTAGGTTAAGCAGTTTGAGTCTGAGCTGCTGCCATCATCCTCTCCTTTTGCTTCATCAGACATTTCCTGCCGCTGGCATATGCTCCGAGGTCCCCATCTGTGTCAAGACAAGAACCCATGAAATTATTCCCAAGGTATAAAAACATAACCGGTTGAGGAAATATGTTGGAGCGTGTAGCAATAAAGTCAGAAACGTACAGCGCAACTGGTAGTTCTTGGTAACCTCATTGAACTGCTTTATCTCCTTGGAGCAGTTCTGCTGGAAGCTGGAGCCCTCTCTCTGATTGCAGGCCCTCATACGCTCCTGGATTATCTTCACAATTTCCTGGTCTACTTTGCTGTGGTGAGAGCCAAAATTGAGCATTACATGCAGAATTTTTCATACTGCTGTTGTATCGAGATCTAAGTTGAAGTTCATGTCCACTCGGACTGAATGCAAGATGTGATCTCACAAGTCTCTCCGCCACTGCATCTCAGCCTCATAGTAGCACAGGTAATCCCCTTCTTGGCACTGGGTCAGGTCAGGAACGCGGCGGAACTTCTGATGGTAGTAGACAGGCTTGTTTTTCGCCTGAATGCTGTCAACGACCTCTAAAAAGGAAAGATGGCAAAGCACGTTTTGGAGTAAAAATGTTTAAAACGTGTGTGTGTGTGTGTGTGTGTGGGGGGGGGGGGGGGGGGGGCATCTGTATCCATATATCATTTTCAGTGACGTAGTAACTACTGTCCACTTGCTTTTTAAAGACACGTGGTTGAACTCAAGGTTGGTGGGATGACGTACAGTATATAACTAAAAAATTATGAGAAAAATGCTTTTAACGTTGCATGTGTAATCCTGGCGAATTTTCGTTAGTTTAAAAATGCAACTTCGTGTGACTGACAACAGCCACAACCACCGTAGTATTTATTCAATTTTGCTCAATTAAAAACTCTTGCTAATACATCTTGCAATACAGCACATAATGTGTTCAATTTATAGTTGGCGTCATTATGCGGCAACTGTAACTGTTTTGTTGTGCTAGCAGGCAGCTAGCTGCATTAGCTTCGTTTACCTCGAAATGTGGTGACAGGCAGGTCCACGGAGTAATAGAAGAGCTTAGTCAAAATCAAGGCCGGGTTCGGCAGAGCCGTCTGTTTGTCCACAACCGGAGTTAGCCGTGGGGGCTCCGGATAGGCGTCCTTATCAAAGTCGGACGGCATTTTACCTTCTTTTGAGTCTATGCAGGAGAAATCCTTCAATTCGACCTCGACAGTTCTCCTCTCAAAGTGGCGCATGCGCGCAAGGGACGACAGCTGGAGGTCAATAGCAACTTTTATTTTATGAAAACATATCGCCTGACAACAGTTTAGTTTTGGTATTTAAAAAAAACATGACGTTGAAAATTCCTGATTTAAAATTCAGACTATTTTCTCCCAAACAAGGTTGAGGAGTAAAGGTCGGAGTTGAAGGCATTGGGCAACCAAAAGATGTCAGCAAAGAATCTTAAAAGTTAAAATATATATATTAAAGGGAAATGTGCTTTCGGGAGTTTGCAAACATATTTTTTAAGGTTGTGTTAAACTTATAATCATATTAATATCTAGTATTGGAGTGCTCGTGTGGATTGGTGAAGAATGTGCAGGCAAACTGCATGAACTTGTTTTCTTCGAAGTGTTGTGGAATAGGCCCAGATAGGGAGTACCGGACGAGAACACCTCAAGGTCGGTGAGAAACGAGAACAACAGCACGTCTATGTGGCCGGGCTTCGCGGGGAAAACCCAACCGCCTGACCTCAGCAACACCTGGACAGGGAGGAGATGACCATCGACCAATCATCTCACAATATTTTGCATGCTTTAATATTCATATTGTGTTTCTTCAAAACTGGGCAACTGTTGTGTCGTCTTTTGGTGGTCACAAAAACGCACAAGCTTTAGTGTGAGGGACCCGGGACCCAGGCCTGTATTAGTGCGCTTTGTCAGGAATAAACAATTGGTAAATTTGGTCTGATTGATCTACTGGTCTTCTCTTTGACAGAACGAACTCGCAAAATTGTAAGGTGCGCCAGTGTGTGGATTAGGACATAGCAATTTATGTGTTAAGTGTTGATCGCAATTTGGAGTCAGATCAATAACTAAAATCCGTAACCTAACAATATATATATATATATATATATATATATATATATATTTGACATAAAGCTGTACGCTAAGAACGAGCGGGACATTGACTCCCTGATCCACACTACCAGGATCTACAGCTCTGACATCGGAATGTCATTCGGACTTGAGAAATGTGGCCGCATGGTGACTAAAACAGGAAAGGTAATCCACACAGAGGGGGTCTCACTCCCAGAAGGAACAATAGCAGACATTGAGGACAGCTACAAATACCTTGGAATTCCACAGGCAAATGGCAACCTTGACGAGGAAACAAGGAAAGCAGCCACAGCCAAATACCTCCATCGAGTAAGGCAAGTCCTAAGAAGTCAGCTCAATGGCAAGAACAAGTCCCTAGCCATTAACAGCTACGCCCTACCAGTAATCAGATACCCTGCAGGAATCATACGGTGGCCAAAGGAAGATATACAGACCACAGATATCAAGACACGGAAGCTCCTAACCATGCATGGAGGGTTCCATCCCAAGTCCAGCACCCTGAGACTGTACACTAGCCGTAAAGAAGGAGGCCGAGGACTAGCGAGCGTGAGAGCCACTATCCAAGATGAAACATCCAAGATCCATAAGTACATCAGGGATAAGGCCCCAACGGATCACGTGCTCAGTGAATGTCTCAGACAATGGGCATCAAAGGAAGATGAGGTGCTGGAGGGACCATCATGGGAGGACAAGCCCCTACATGGGATGTACCACCGAAACATAGCTGAAGTAGCTGATATCCAGAAATCCTACCAATGGCTAGAAAGAGCTGGTCTGAAGGACAGCACAGAGGCACTGATCCTGGCTGCACAAGAACAGGCCTTGAGCACCAGAGCAATAGAGGCCCAAATCTACCACACCAGACAAGACCCCAGGTGTAGATTGTGCAAAGAAGGTCCTGAGACAATCCAGCACATAACTGCAGGGTGTAAGATGCTGGCAGGTAAAGCATACATGGAGCGCCATAACCAAGTAGCTGGAATAGTGTACAGGAACATCTGTGCAGAGTATGGACTGGAAGTCCCAAGATCCAAGTGGGAAACACCTCCAAAGGTGGTAGAGAATGACCAAGCCAAGATCCTCTGGGACTTCCAGATTCAGACAGACAGAATGGTAATGGCGAACCAACCGGACATTGTGGTGGTGGACAAAGAGCAGAGGAAAGCCGTTGTGGTTGACATAGCCATCCCAAATGATGGTAACATTAGGAAAAAGGAACATGAGAAACTTGAGAAATATCAAGGGCTCAGAGAAGAGCTGGAGAAGACCTGGAGAGTTAAGACTTCAGTGGTACCTGTGGTCATTGGAGCACTAGGGGCAGTAACCCCCAAACTGGAGGAGTGGCTCAAACAGATCCCAGGAAAAACATCTGACATCTCAGTCCAGAAAAGTGCAGTACTAGGAACAGCAAAGATACTGCGTAGAACCCTCAAGCTCCCAGGCCTCTGGTAGAGGACCCGAGCTTGAAGGGAAAAAGATACTACCCACGGGGGGTGAGGAAAAAGATATATATATATATATATATATATATATATATATATATATATATATATATATATATATATATATATATATATATATATATATATATATATATATATATATATACGAATTAAATGTTTTGAACACTTTTTTTTTTGAACCAACAGAGTCAGTTATTACATTTGAAACATCTTGCTTTGGACATGTAAGACAAGCATAATGTCTGTTCGGCAGTTTTTTTTTTTGGGATATCACTCCAGCCTCAGCATAGGACTTTTCCAATGAATATCTGGGGGTGGGTTCTCTCCCAATCACTCCCTCGTAAATGCTGATAATGAAAATCATCGATTTAAAAAATCTGATTCAATACATTAATAGTAAGTAAGTGCAGCCAAATGACCATCCTCAAGAATCATCACTGAAAAATGGCTACTCATTCACATCAGAGCAGCCAATGAGCATTTTTATCCACCGCTGGTAGGGCTCCATGGGGGATGGTTGGTGATAAAAGTGGACTCTTAACACGGTGCGAATGGCCTAACGGCTATGTCATGAGAGGCACAAAGAAATCATCCATGTTGGGCATGACAAACAACTTCTGTTGACGACAGCATGTGTTTTGTTTGCTGTTCAAGAAAACACGACTTGTCAGGAAGTGACACTGACCTGGAACTCTGCTCTGAGCTTTCTCTCAATCCACTCTGTGACTTGAGAGAAGTTGACCTCTCTCTCCCCAAGCATGGGATGCACACAAAGGTCCAACTTGGGAGGTGCCCGGAAACTGTACCTGAAAGAAAAAAAAAATCAAAATGTTTTGCTTGTACCACTTGTATCCTCAGACATAAGAGAAGAAAGACAGCAAATACCAGATCCTGTCAGAAGGGGGAGGCGGGATGTTAATAGCCAGAGTTCCGGAGAGTTCCAGAACTTCTACGGTGAGCATCAGAGGCATGTTGGTCACCTCGTCTATTTTCTTCCTGATGTACTCATTTTCTCTGGCCTTCTGGAAATATTTGGACTTTGCTAGCTTGTCCATAAAATTCAGAATCTTCCTACTGGTGCTGCCTGCTGAGTTTCTGTTTCAGTGTGTGGGTGGTACACATTCTTAGGGTCCAAAATGTTTCACCTCTTCAACGACAATCACCGCAGAGTGTTAACTGACATGTCAGCTGAAGCAGCAGCCGCTGCCGTCTCTGACCCACACGCCTGCGGCTCAGCGGGTAGGACATCGTCTTCATCAACACCGGATGACTCTTCATCGCTGTCCGCTAGTTTAGACAACCTGCGTTTGGAAAATATTACGATCTCTACAAGGCACTACTATTATTCATCATTCTTTAAACCTGTGAAGTCTACATGAACATGTATTTTATAAATGGGCAAGTGTACTCAGCCATTGATTTACCGTTCTGGCTGAGCCTCATCTTGATCCTCTTTCCCCAGTCTGCTCAGGTTGATCTTGGTTTGCAGGGTCATTCGAAAGCAGCCGCTGTACATGATCCGCAGGTCCAGCCACAGACCTAAAACAAACGTTGATGTGCTCATTGTGAACCTGCGTTGCTGCGCCTGCCTTTACGCCGCGTTTCCGCACCTCTGCTGTCCAGTGTGGGTTTGGAGATGCTGAGAATTTGAGGCAAGCAGGTGCCCATGTCCAGGTCCACCAGGGTCATCTTGCTCATGAAGTACTTTAACTTGAGTGAGACAAACTTCATCTTTTAGGAGAACTTTGTCCAAACACAATCGACGCATTAGGATCGCAACTTTTTTACTAGTTTGAAACAAGTTTCGGAAGGATGGGAAAATGCCGCCAACATCGCGGCCCTGTTAGGACGAATTACTATCGGTACCAAAGTCTGTAATTTGTCTTACCCGCTTACCTTGAACTTTGACAGTTTCTGCTGGATCTTGCAGGCAACTACGTTGGTCCAGTATTGATCATGTAGAAAGATCCAGAAGATCCTGCCCGCCATTGAATTCATCCAGGCAGTTTGGCCCCCCGCTGGGTCTCGCTCTGCTTCACAATCTGCACTTGACCCGGCTCGAGCTCCTTCGGTGCCATCGGACGGCGTCTGTTCAAAATGTCCACAATGCGAAAGAGGAGTTGTACTTCTGACGATCATGTACGCTTGTGAATTTGGAGTCTCACTTGATTGAGAGCACCTTTTACATTTTAGGTAAGCGCTAAGTCAACTTTGGGCGTGCTGCTCATTGACCTTTTTCTGAGCAGCGGGCTTTCCCGAATCGCCGCCACTCACGTCGGAGTCTTGAACGCGGCTGCAACCGTCCGAGTCAACCGGCTGCGTCATGTAGGCTGTGTAGTCCAGCAATTTTCTGGCCCATATCGGCTCTGGGAGGTTAGGATGCTCCTCTCTGCTGCCTTCACCAGCATCTCCACCCACAGGTGTCAGGAGTGAGAGAAAGGACGAGACTGAAAGTGTCTCCACTGTCACTAATGTCTGTTAGAGATTTGCTCACTCCAACTTATCTTACAAGAACCACACGGGAGACAAGTAAGTCCTTTTAGACACCTGCAGGTGGAGAGTCCATTCGTCGCTGTGCGTGCAGCGATGTTCGAATGGAGGTCTGAATTCTCCTTCCTGCAAGAGGATATTTATTAAGAGAAACAGAGTGGGGGTATGAGTGGGCTGAATAGAAAGCCCTTGTCCTCTAGTCTAAACATCTCAGGGGATGTTTTACGACAGGGGTCACCAACACGGTGCCCGCGGGCACCAGGTCGCCCGTGAGGACCGCATGAGTCGCCCGCAGAACTGTTCTAAAATTAGCTCAAAATAGCGGCACTTGTCAGTGAGCTGCATCTATTCATTTTACAGTCAAACCTCGGCTTTCGAACGTCCCGGTTCTCGAAATAATTGGAATTCGAACCAAAAAAATTCGAGATATTTTTGCTTCGGTTGTCAAACAAAATTCGGAGGTCGAACCTCGCGAGATGAGCCGGGAAGACCCGAGAAAACCCGACCGCGCGGCCTGGATGCCGACTGAGTCCGTTGTTATTGTATTCTCGTTACTTTGAGGATTGTATTAACCCCTAATCATGCCTCCAAAGAAAGCAAGTGGAAGCAGTAAAGCCATCCTAAAACAAAAAGACGCTCTTAAAGCAATGCTACAGTGGGCGCCCGGCGTGCGGCGGTTGCGCGATCGGACCAAATTAAGAGCCCTGCGCAATGAGTTCCACTTAAATTTTGGAAAGTACATCAGGACTTTAAAAATATCTAGTAAATTTTAGCGACGGCTCTGTCACAATAATGCGACCAACGCGGTGCAGTTGCGCGGTCGGCGACGCGCTACGGTTGCGCGTTCGGCGGTGCGCTGCGGTTGCGCGATCGGACCAAATTAAGCTCCCTGCGCCCCGAGGTCCACTTAAAAGTTTTAAAGTACATCAGAACTTTAGAAATATTTTCTAAATTATAGCGACCTCTCTGTGACAATAATGCGACCAGGGCGGGGCAGTTGCGCGGTCGGCGACGCGCTACTGTTGCGCTTCGGCGGTGCGCTGCAGTTGCGCGATTGGACAAAATTAAGCTCCCTGCACACTTAGGTCCACTTAAATTTGGGGAAGTACATTAGGACTTTAAAAATATTTTCTAAATTTCAGCGACGGCTCTGTCACAATAATGCGACCTGCGCGGTGGGCGACGCGCGACGGTTGCGCGTTCGGCGGTGCGCTGCAGTTTCGCGATCCGACAAATATGCGCAAATGAAAAACTGCTTAAAAAAGGCGGGTTTTTTTTTGTCTTGAAACGGATTTAAAAAAAAAAAACATTATTTGTAATGGGAAAACCAGATTCGGAATTCGACCAATTCGCTTCTCGAACCGCCTTCTGGAACGGATTGTGGTCAAAAACCAAGGTTTGACTGTATTTTTGCTATTCTTGTTAAAATCACACTTACATGTGAACTGGAAATGACAATAATAACACATAGTAAAAGCCAAATTAAGCAAATTGGCTATTTCAGAATTGTGTGTCAAACTGGTAGCCCTTTGCCTTAATCAGTACCCAGGAAGTAGCTCTCGGATTAAGAAAGGTTGGTGACCCATGTTTTACGACCTTGTGATAAGGAGGACAAGGTAAGGTATTTATTACCTGTTGCATTCCAACATAATCCTATGATAAAGATAACCTGGAAAACCCTAACAATGTCTGTTTTTCTTTGTCTCAAAGACGGAACAAATAAATTTCTTCTCAAGGCACTGCTGTATCTTTAAAGTGCAATGTGCCTCATGAAGTGTCTGCTTACCTGTGATCTCAGCGATTGTGGCGCCAAGGGTGGAAGCAGACCGGAGGTTCTCAAACCATTCCTCCTTCTCTCGTCCCGTGCGGGCAAACATGTAGAGGGTAACGGGAGGTGCGTTATGCTCAGGGATGGCAGCATTTCTTTTTGACCCCTCTCCCTCCTGCCCTTCCTCCACATTCTCCTCCCCAACTTCCCCCTCAGCCAGAGTGACAGATGGGGTATTTCTTCTTCCAGAGCCTCTTCCGAGCCAAACCGGGAGGTGCGAGAGTTACCTATTGTTGGCAATCAACAGAAGGGACTTTGTACTGCTGACGCGAAGGCCCGCTATGGCATCGGTGCAGCGAGATGGACCAACCCGGGAGTTTGCGAGCTGGTAGGTACGCGAAGGCCAGCAGGTGCTCTCTTGGGTCGGCCCATCGGACGGTCTCAGGTAGGACAGCTGCAGCCGACTGCCTGCCAGGCTCGCAAAGACGGGATGTGTGGCAGAGCGGTGGAAGGTCTCGATGTTGTAGCTCGCTGTTTGAGTCAGCCAGCCATGAAATACATTCAGATACAAAAAAAGTAAAAACCCGGTTGTTCTTTTCACTGTTAATAATATTGATTTTTACCTCAAAGGTTTCTGCTGCCGTGGGCTGGCCATCCAGTGGTTGTCTATTCGTGGGTTTGGTGTAGCACGATTTTCTTGTGGAGCCGGAGCATCGGGCAGCGAGTACAAAGGCGAGCGCCAAGCCCACAATGAATCCGCAGCCGACCCCCACTGACACACCGGTCACGTAAGAGGCTAAAGGCACGGTGGACAACACATAAAGCACCAGGCCTGCCAAGAAGATCCAGTAATTCTGAAAGGATGTGTCCGGCAAACCATACATTCCGCGCCGTTGTGCAGCACTCGATTTGTTTGGCAGGAGCGCGGCCTTTTTCATATCAGCGCAGGTAGGAATGCCGTCTCTATTCGAGACACAATGGAGCTCCACCGACATCTTCTCACGTGAGCACCGCATCCGTCGCCTTCGGATGTCCTCTGGGATGTCAGGTCTGCATCTTCTCGTCCCGCTGTGCCGGCCACGCCCAAACTCCAGCTCTCCTCACTACGCGTGGTTTGATTGACCTTGCTCTGAAACTCTTGCAGGGCCTTAGAGTGCTCTCTACATCGGTTCTCTGTCATGGGGTCTGTGGGATGGGGTGTTTGTTGGTCATTTTGCTCATTTGAGATTCCACCTGCGGGCTGGGTGTCTGCTGTCTCGGTCTTTGTGTTCATCAATGGATGCAACTCAAGCCTTGAGTCTGGCTCAGAGATGTTGGCATCCCCCGCAACCTTGCGGGAGACCTGAGGTTTTCCTCTCAGGTCTATTGAGGATAATTTGAACAAGCTTGCAGCCGGAAAAATGCCCGAGGAGGATGATGTGGACAAATCATCAGAAGAGGCCGGACAGGATGTTGGATGAGGCAGATGGTAGCTTAATGGGCTCTGGTCAGGCTCCATCTCCAAAGGCTTGTCTTTGGAGAAGGCCACTGTGGGACCCTCCTTGTTGTAGCTCATGTTTAAGAAGAGCTTACGCCCTTCCATACTGCTTAGAAAAAGTTAGTCCAAGAAGAATGGCAAAGATGAAATCAATTCCCGGCCCACTGGAGCAAGCATCACCCTGAAAAACGCGACCAAAAAACCTATTAGGTGACACTTGCGGGATTAAAGCATTAACAGTTCAAAACGCAGACATCCAACGTCAGAACAAAGAAATTAAATCCCATCACTCATTTTAAAACACTTGCAATAGCACAGACACTGTTCAAATAGTCAAAACAGAATTATCAAGGTGGGAACGTTGCACAGACCTCTCCTGCGCTGCATCCTCCATCCACAATGATAACAAAATGTAAAATGCGCCAATAGATTTCATTTAGATATTTAAAAAAAATAGATTTTTATGTTTTGTACCTTTGTACCCTTGCCATTTGCTTTGGGGAACATAATTCTGAATTCCCCGTCCTGGAAAATGTGTAACTACCTTTGACAGTCAAGTGGGGAAGATCTTGACGGCGTGTCACGGAGCAGGGACGAGAGACAGATGCATAAACTCAGCCGAATGTGTCCCAACTGCCCCGGAATCTTGCGAAGAAACTCTTGCTTCTTTTCGGCGTCACACCAAAGCGTTACAGTGTCGTCTCTTTGTGTCCTTTCAGCGGGCGTCAAACCTAAGCATCATAATGTGATTATTGGTCTCCAGAGATCACAAACATAGGTTTGAAACTCGGGTCATAGTTTCAATGTCGGAGTTAAAACTCGGCTTGCAGTTTCCGAATGCCATACGTAATGGGTGTTGTAAAAATTTGCTTTAACGATTGAAGTGGAAGAAAAAAAAAAGCTCACAGCACCCGGTATTCCCAGGCGGTCTATCATCTAAGTACTAACCAGGCCCGACCCTGCTTAGCTTCCGAGATCGGGCGTTCTCAGGGTAGTATGGCCGTTAGCCATTGTTGGTCTTGAAAAATTGCAATTTATATATACAATCCTCCCTGAAAACCAAGACCATGGAAACATGGCTTTAATGAAAAGTTATTGACAGCTTTTTATGTGGTAGCACGAATTTGCCATTGCAACCTGCATTTTGCTGTATCAAAGTAAATGTGAAAAGTGGCATAATCAACAATATTAAAACAATAAAAGGCTTGCAATATTTCAGTTGATTTGTAATGAATCCAGAATGCATGACATTTGTATTTTTTAATTGCATTACAGAAAATGAAGACCTCCATCACAATATTCTAATTTTCTGAGACAGTCCTGTAAAGTGGAGATCAGAGAAGCAGTGGTAGTGGTGGTGGTGGAAGAAATAGAAATATCCAAATGAATGAACAAGAGACAAGAAAAATCCATCCATCTTCCATCCATCTTCTTCCGCTTATCTGGGCTCGGGTCGCGGGGGCAGCAGCTTTAGGAGGGACTCCCAGACTTCCCTCTCCCCAGCCACTTCATCCAGCTCATCCCGGTGGATCCCAAGGCGTTCCCAGGCCATCTGAGAGTCATAGTCTCTCCAGCGCGTCCTGGGTCGTCCCCGGGGTCTCCTACCGGTGGGACATGCCCGGAATACCTCCCCAGGGAGGCGTCCAGGAGGCATCCTGATAAGATGCCCGAGCCACCTCATCTGGGTCCTCTCAACGTGGAGGAGTAGCGACTCTACTCCGAGTCTCTCCCGGATGACCGAGCTTCTCACCCTATCTCTAAGGGAGAACCCGGACATCCTGCGGAGAAAACTCATTTCAGGCCCTTGTATCCGGGGTCTCGTTCTTTCGGTCACGACCCATAGCTCGTGACCGTAGGTGAGGGTAAAAGCGTAAATCGACCGGTAAATTGAGAGTTTTGCCTTTGGGCTCAGCTCTCTCTTCACCACAACGGACCGGTACAGGGTCCGCATTACTGCCGACGCTGCACCGATCCGCCTGTCGATCTCGCGCTCCATCCTCCCCTCACTCGTGAACAAGACTCCAAGATACTTGAACTCCTCCACTTGGGGCAGGATTTCATACCCGATCCGGAGAGGGCATTCCACCCTTTTCCGATCGAGGACCATGGACTCGGATTTGGAGGTGCTGACCCTCATCCCGACCGCTTCACACTCGGCTGCGAACCGTTCCAGCGAGAGCTGGAGATCACCGCCTGAAGAAGCCAACAGCACCAGGTCATCTGGAAAAAGCAGAGACGCGATGCTGAGGTCCCCAAACTGGACCCTCTCAACGCCTCGGCTGCGCCTAGAAATTCTGTCCATAAAAATTATGAACAGAATCGGTGACAAAGGGCAGCCTTGGCGGAGTCCAACCCTCACTGGGAATGAATCCGGCTTACTGCCGGAAATGCGGACCAGACTCTGGCATCGGTGATACGGGGACCGAACCACCCTTATCAGTTGGCTCGGTACCCCGTACTCCTGAAGCACCCTCCACAGAACCTCCCGAGGGACACGGTCGAACGCCTTCTCCAAATGCACAAAACACATGTGGACTGGTTGGGCAAACTCCCATGCACCCTCGAGGATCCTGCCGAGGATGTAGAGCTGGTCCACTGTTTCACGGCCAGGACAAAAGACATGCTGCTCCTCCTGAATCCGAGGTTCGACCTCCCGACGGTCCCTACTCTCCAGAACCCCTGAATAGACCTTACCGGGGAGGCTGAGGAGTGTGATTCCCCTGTAATTGGAACACACCCTCCGGTCCCCCGTTTTAAAGAGGGGAACCACCACCCTAGTCTGCCAATCCAGAGGCACTGTCCCTGACGTCCACGCAATGTTGTAGAGGCGTGTCAGCCATGACAGCCCCACAACATCCAGAGCCTTTAAAAACTCCGGACGGATCTCATCCACCCCCGGGACCCTGCCACCGAGGAGTTTTTTAACTACCTCAGTGACTTCGACCCCAGAGATTGGAGAGTCCGCCTCAGAGTCTCCAGGCCTTGCTTCCACAATGGAAGGCATGTAGGTGAAATTGAGGAGGTCTTTGAAGTATTCTCCCCATCGACTCACGACGTCCCCAGTCGAGGTCAGCAGCACGCCATCCCCACTGTAAACAGTGTTGACGTTGCACTGCTTCACCCTCCTGAGACGCCGGATGGTGGACCAGAATTTCCTCGAAGCCGTCCAGAAGTCATTCTCCATGGCCTCACCAAACTCCTCCCACGCCCGGGTTTTTGCCTCAGAAACCGCCGAAGCCACGTTCAGCTTGGCCATCCGGTACCTGTCGGTTGCCTCCGGAGTCCCGCAGGCCAAAACGGCCCGACAGGACTTCTTCAGCTTGACGGCATCCCTTACCGCCGGTGTCCATCAGCGGGTTCGGGGATTGCCGCCACGACAGGCACCAACGGCCTCACGGCCACAGCTTCGGTCAGCCGCCTCAACAATGGAGGCGTGTAACATGGTCCACTCAGACTCAATGTCCCCCGCCTCCCCCGGGACGTGGGAAAAGCTCTGCCAGAGGTGCGAGTTGAAGGTCTTTCTGACAGGAGATTCTGCCAGACGTTACCAGCAGACTCTCACAGAGCGTCTGGGTCTGCCAGGTCGGACCGGCATATTCCCCCACCATCGGAGCCAACCCACCACCAGGTGGTGATCAGTTGACAGCTCCGCTCCTCTCTTCACCCGAGTGTCCAAAACATGCGGCCGCAAATCCGATGACATGACTACAAAGTCGGTAATCGAATTGCGGCCTCGGGTGTCCTGGTGCCAAGTGCACACATGGAAACCCTTATGTTTGAACATGGTGTTCATTATTCAAAATACGTGTTGAGCACAGAAGTCCAATAGTAGAACACCGCTCGGGTTCAGATCGGGGGGGGGGGGGGGGGGCGTTCCTCCCAATCTTGCTCTTCCAGGTCTCACTGTCATTGCCCACGTGAGCATTGAAGTCACCCAGTAGAACGATGGAGTCCCCAGAAGGAGCGCTCTCCAGCACTTCCTCCAGGGACTCCAAGAAGGGTGGGTACTCTGAACTGCCGTTTGGTGCATAGACACAAACAACAGTCAGGACCCGTCCCCCCCACCTGAAGGCGGAGGGAGGCTACCCTCTCGTTCACCGGGGTGAACCCTAATGTGCAGGCCCAGCCGGGGGTCAATAAGTATACCCACACCTGCTCGACGCCTCTCACCGTGGGCAACTCCAGAGTGGAAGAGAATCCAGCCCCTCTTGAGAGGGCTTGTACCGGAACCCAAACTGTGCGTGGAGGCTAGTCCGACTATATCTAGTCGGAATTTTTCTGCCTCGCACAACAGCTCGGGCTCCTTTCCAGCCAGAGAGGTGGCATTCCTCGTCCCAAGAGCCAGCTTCTGCAGCCGGGATCTGACCGCCAAGGTCCCTGCCTTTGGCTGCCACCCAGCTCACACTGCACCCGACCCCTTTGGCCCCTCCCACAGGTAGTGAGCCCATGGGAAGGGGGACCCACGTTTCCTTTTCGGGTTGTGCCCAGCCGGGCCCCATGGGCAAAGGCCCGGCCACCAGACGCTCGCCTTCGAGCCCCGCCTCCAGGCCTGGCTCCAGACGGGGGCCCCGGTAACCCGCGTCCGGGTGAGGGAAAACGAAGTCCATTTATTTTACTCATCATAAAGGGGTTCTGTGAACTGTGCTTTGTCTGGCCCCCACCTAGGACCCGTTTGCCATGGGTGACCCTACCAGGGGCATGAAGCCCCCGACAACATAGCTCCTAGATTCATAGGGGCACGCAAACCCCTCCACCACGATAAGGTGACGACTCACGGAGGAGAGAAAAATACAATTGCTTTAAATACCTTTGAGTAGTATTAGATACATGGACCCTGTAAAGTAACTGAATGTGTATTGGTTTCAATAAGACAAATTAATATCAAAATTGATCAGGTCTTATCAGGAGATACAGTATATTAGTGGCCAGTGCTTATGCCACTAGAAAGTCCTTAACTGATCACTCATCAGTTCCTCAAAAGATTTGCTGAATGATGCCACTATGAATCAGTCCAGGTTAATTGATTTCTTATGGTGTTAATAATCTTCTTTATTGACCTTTATTGTCACCAATGGAATTATAACAAATGGAATGTTATTCAAATAACATACCAACAGCTAGAGGCTTCTTCTACCTATTCCACAACTTCATGTTAGGGTTTTTCAGATTATCCTTATCGTATGATTATGTTGGAATGCAACTGGTAATAAATAAACTAGCTTGTCCCATCTTAAACAAGGTCGTAAAACACCCCCTGATATGTTTTGACTAGAGGACAAGGGCTTCCTATTCAGCCTACTCTTACCTCCACTCTATTTCTCTTAATAAATATGCCCTTGCAGGAGGGAGAGTTGAGACCTCCATTCGAACATCGCCGCACGCACAGCGACGAATGGACTCTCCACCTGCAGGTGTCTAAAAGGACTTACTTGTCTCCCGTGTGGTTCTTGCAAAATAAGTTGGAGTGAGCGAATCTCTAACATTTTGGTGACGAAACCCGGGATCCCTCATACCCGCTATCTGTCTGACGAAGAAGGCCGTGCTGCATTGTCGACAAGCCAGCGTCCATTAGGGGGACCTGGAGAAGAAAGTCCTGGGAAGAGAATTCTTCGCTGGGCCAGCATCTTAGGTCTGCCTTCATCTGACAGAGGTGGATTGACAGGACCCGGCAATGCAACGAACCAGGGGACAAGTAAGTTAAAGGCCTGAAGTTGTGTGATTGTGTTGTTGTGAAACGCGTAAAACGTAGAGGTGCACGAGAGCCAGCTTGGGTTCAAGTCCCAGTGGAATGACCAGGCTAAGAAAAGCAGAGCTTCTTTTTTGTTCATCAAAGAGGTGCGTAGACTCTTCTTTGTCTGTTCTTCCGAGCTGAGGGATCTGGCATGGGTTAGAGTCCCAGTGGAAGGAACGTGCTAAGAAACACAGAGCTTCTTTTTTGTTAATCAAAGAAGGGCGTAGATTTTTCTTTGTATGTTTTTCCGGCCAAAGAACAGCTTGGGTTCAAGTCCCAGTGGAAGAAACGGGCTAAGAAAAACAGAGCTTCTTTTTCTTAACTTAACTTAAGAAGGGCGTAGATTTTTTCTTTTGTCCGTTTTTCCAAAGCTGTTTGGGAGAGTTTTACACCCATCCCTGGATAGGCCTAAAAAAGCGCTGTGATTGAGTGTGTGACTGGTAGGATAAAAAGCAGTTCTAGCATTGATCCACGGCAATAATACAGGCTAGTAATTTGTTGAAAGGTCAATTTAAACCTGCATTGAGGATCCTCAAAGAAAAAAAAATTTTAAAAAAAATTGTAAAACCTTAAACTACTAAAATTAAGATGGGAAATAAGAACGGTAAATCTCTTGCTCTGCTCTTCTTTGTGATGAGAAGTTCATGGCGAGTAGATTTCTTAATTGTATGCAATACATGCTGAAGTGGAAGAAAATGTATGGAGTACAAGGAAATTTGAAATGTGGAAGAAGTGGTAGAAGTGCTAGAGTGTGGTTGAAATCTTCACAAAGAGATGAGAACGAATTCAAGAGACAAAAGCTAGAAAGATGAAAACTGATGAGGTCACAAGTGTTTTTCAGACCAGGAGACAATAAGGCCCCTGTGAGCAGGTGCTAGGCCGCAGCTAAAGCCGTGGCTCAAGCAAAGGGGCAAGAGGAGCTTCCGCTCCTATGCAAATCATGTATCAAAATTTTAAAGATCTGAAACCTCTCCCATATGACAGCAAAACATGTTATTGTCAGGTTATCAAAAATCTTTTTAGATTGTTAGAGCTCCTGTCCATACAAGAAGTATGACAATGCTGTTTGTACGCCCAATGACAAATGACTAGAGATCAAATTGTGTTACACTAAAGTTAAAATATGCAAATCAAGTGGTAAAGAAATGCAACTTGCTTCTAGAAGATAAATAAATAAAATTAGAATGTGCTGTCCTCGTGTGCATGGGAGGGACCACCTCATGATCGACCACAGGAAATGGCCAGCCTGTGACAAATCATTGGTGCTGGGACCTACCTTCCGCACGCGAGAGCTGTGCATGTGTGTGCGTATGTGTTAAATTGATGAAGATTGGCTAAACTTTTAGTATAAAGAAATTTGCTAGACTGTTGTCTATTCAATTTACACCGCAGACCAGAAACAATTTTGACAGATAAAAATGAGAGGAAAAGAGAGAAATCTGTTTGCGAGCAGAAACCAATCCACACTAGTGCATGTTATGTGTCGAGCCCACATGAGAAATTCGAAGAAGAAAAAAAAAATGACAGAACATGCTTTCAGGAATTGGAAGAAGCTAAATTGTGAATTTAAGATTTTGCAATGCTACATTTAATAGGAATAATTGATTGGTTGTGTTATAAGATTATACAAAATTCTAAATGCAAGCTAAATCTGAGAGATTGAGTTCTTCAAATTTAAAAACAAAGAAAAAATTCAGATTAATTTGCCAGTTGTTTGTTTTAGTTAAGTTTTTTTTTTAATTGGTGGATTGTTCTACCAGGAAACTTGAGTTGAAAATGATCTATGAATGTTGTGTGGTGAGCTTGGATGAATTGGGACCAATGTGATAGGAAGACTCCTTTTTGGAGACTGTATGAGATGCATATGATGAGCATTGATGAATGATTGCCTGAATGAAAGGTTGAATGGTTGAAGTCGTTGGCGACTACTATAGAAAATTAGTAGAGCGACTTTGATGAAAGAGTGATTTTGAACAGGTTGAATGCTAAAAAGAAAACGTAGCTTTTGGATTGATAATTAACTAGAGAAAAAACTGGAGAACCAGTAACACATGTAGAGGATGTGTGAACTGAGAAATTAAGAAGCGTTTTGGAAAGAAAGTCAAATTAAATGATGATGAAACCATATGTAGTAATACAACACTTTACTACATATGGATTCTCTAAATCATACAATTGAGTAAAATAAAACATACATTTTGATTTGTATTCAAATTTCTAAGATTCTTGTGATAAACAATGAGAAAACGATTGAAAAGTAACTAAAGAAACTACAAGAAAGTGAAAATGTCTAATCATTTGCTAGCTGAGTCGCTCCCCATTCGGGGAGGCCATCCATTTACTTGCTAAGCTAGTTGTGAAAACAGTCCAATTGCCACAAAAAGTAGCTATATGCACGTGTGCAGTACACACACACACGAGACTGATAAGGTGTCAAGAGGTAACAAGCTTCCAGACAGAACCACAAAGCTGCAGCGCAAAAGACACTTCAAATTTTATACACACAAGAAGCAGATTAAATCACTGAAACATTTTTAAAGATGTGCAGCGACAAAGTCCATAGAGTGAAATTCAATTATGGACGAAAAGTGGGGCAAGATTGGAGAATGGCATCTATAAATGACCAGAAGACAGACCTATCCTACCAAAGAACCTATCCAAATGGGCAGCAATATTGAGCACACATGGCTCAAGAGGAGGGATAGTGGGGCAGGTCAGTCAGCTTTATACAACATATGGCTTTGATTCATATTCAAAACATTTTCAAAACAAAACAATTTTTTTTTTTTGTAGAGCTTGTTTCAACAAAAACAAAAACAAAAACACTGAATGCCTTAACAGTGGCAAAAACGTCATGGAAAGAAATAATACCAAGATATGGGATTTCAGAAATTAATTCTCATGACAGGACTGGTATAAAGTGTGAAGATGTACTTGGAAAAAAAAAAACTGGAACATTATGGACAAAATGTTTAGTCAAACTGTACATAAATATTACAAGTACTGTGGGTTTAACCCCGTATAAAAAATTTGTTTGGGCGACAATATAGATTACCATGTTTTGAATCCAAGTGGGAAACTAAGGATGATTAAAATTAAATCATTAAAATTACATGAGAAAAATATTTGAAAGGCAAAAAGAACAAACCACATTCTCATTAAGCGCATTGAAAACGAAACACTGGTGTTCTTCCAAGGGGGAAGGGCCATGTTGAATCTTGATGACTACACCAACTGCCATTAAAATAGCAGAAAGGTCATTTGCGGTGGTCCTAGCAAATTACAAAAGGGTCATTTCTTTTGAGGTAACATTCAATCGCAGAAAGTAAGACAAAAGAAGCCTTACCTCTTAGAGAAATGCCGGGAACAAGAAAATGGAACAATGACGTTATTGCATGTTGGGTGGCTACCTTTGTTGCCATTTTGTTACCTTCAACAATATGGTATTTGTAGGTACTAAGAGTCATAATGAATAGGGGAGAGATGAGTTGGGCAACTTATATAGGTCACCCCAAAAATTATGCTGCATTGTATCAAATTAAAAGATCAATTTGACCTTTGCAGGATGATCTGCTGTGTCGGATCTGGACTGCCATGAAAGTATGTTGTTTATATGTGTACTTTGTCAACAACCGCTGTAGATGTCAAAGAATGGGATGAATATTAAAGGGAAATGTGCTTTTGGGAGTTTGCAAACATATTTTTAAGGTTGTGTTAAACTTATAATCATATT
The DNA here is from genome assembly GCF_059516105.1 of Syngnathus floridae. NCBI lineage: Eukaryota > Metazoa > Chordata > Actinopteri > Syngnathiformes > Syngnathidae > Syngnathus > Syngnathus floridae. The sequence goes on along the minus strand of NC_142429.1, from coordinate 4,105,348 downwards.
AATATCTAGTATTGGAGTGCTCGTGTGGATTGGTGGGGGCCGAGGAATGTGCAGGCAAACTGCATGAACTTGTTTTCTTCGAAGTGTTGTGGAATAGGCCCGGATAGGGAGTACCGGAGGAGACCACCTCAAGGTCGGTGAGGAACGAGAACAACAGCACGTCTATGAGACACGGCTTCGAGGGGAAAACCCAACTGTCTGACCTCAGCGACACCTGGACCGGGGAGGAGATGGCCATCGACCAATCATCTCACAATATTTTGCATGCTTTAATATTCATATTGTGTTTCTTTAAAACTGGGCAACCCGGAAGAATGTGTCGTCCTTTGGTGGTCACAAAAACGCACGAGTTTTAGTGTGAGGGACCCGGGACCCAGGCCTGTATTAGTGCGCTTTGTCAGGAATAAACAATTGGTAAATTTGGTCTGATTGATCTACTGGTCTTCTCTTTGACAGAACGAACTCGCAAAATTGTTAGGTGCGCCAGTGTGTGGATTAGGACATAGCAATTTATGTGTTAAGTGTTGATCGCAATTTGGAGTCAGATCAATAACTAGAATCCGTAACCTAACAATATCTAGAATGAATGTGGATAATTTGTTTTAGGTAACTAACTATAAGAGTAACTGAAAAAGGAAACAATTGATTGCTTATGGCAAAACAAGCCGCAAAGACAGAAAAAATTGAATATGTCATATGTATGGATTTGCGACCGATCATTTATGTTGTACCGTTGCCATTGACCAAAGATTGTGTGAAATCTGTCACGTCTACTGGATTGTGAAATGTGTGACAGAGCATTCTATATAATATCCATTGAGAGAAAAAAGAAAAAAAAAAGAAGCCATTGCTTTCAGAGAATGTAGTCAAACGAAATTGTATATACATCAACATGCCAAGATCTGGGAAAAAAGCTGGTAAAAACCAAAATATCTTTAAATTTGAGAGGCGACGATGATCTGACCGAAATTGATGCAATTGGAGTCCCTAGAGGAGTTCCTGATTAATAAGAATTAAATGACCAAATTGCAGCGGGATGGGAGTCCTCCATTTGCTGCTGGTGAACGATGAACAAGAACGTAGACAGGGTGAATTACATCCATTACAACATGCAGAGATTGGGTAAACGGACACAAGCGGGGCTCGAGGCAGTGCATGAACAGCTAACCACGCCTTCCCTAATGTCGATCCAGAACCACAATGCTCATGATATGTTGTTGTCTGAGAAAGGAGGGGTCTGCGCAATGTTTGGAGAACATTGCTGCACCTTCATCCCCAACAACACCGCCCCTGATGGGAGCCTGACGGAGGCGATTGCAGGCCTGCGATCTACTACAAGTGGATGACTGCTTTTGGGAAGTATAACGCCATTGTGTCCTCAATTTTACCATCAGTTGCAGTGTTGCTGCTATGCTCACCTTGTATGTTGCATGCCATATCTTCGTGCTCTGTTTAATCGTCTCGTCACTACAGGAATATCGCCCATGGAGGACAAGATTGCTCAGATATACCTAATGTCTGAGCGGCAACGTGATGATGTTGATGACAAAATTCCTGCATCTGTGTTACCAGACTTTTCCCAGATCCGTGGGCTTCTTAATAATGACATTGCAACGTTTATCCTTTGGTGTAAACATATTTGTCCTCATGAATGTGATCCGATGACTGAGAGTCGAGAAAAGGGGTTGTTTACGGTGATGTGTGAATTTGAGCAAATATGTGATAAACAGTGGGGAAATGTAAGGATAATTAGTTTTGTAGAAGCGCTGGCCGGCCTGAACCGGAGGTCTCATACCTTCGCTCAAGGCCAACACATCTGCCAGGTTTTAGGGAGTTCTTATACTCCCTTCCTTGTCTTATCTGTGAGAGGCCCTCACTAGTTATGAACAGGACACCTTTGTTCCTTGTTTAGCTAAAGAGAAGTTCTTTCTCTATTATACCTTGTAGTTTCTATTTATGAATTGTTGTTGACCGGGACAGTTTTTAAGTTATCCCATATTTACTCAATGTTTGGTTAAGTAGACTTCATGCAAGTTATCTCACATCTACTTAACGTTTGTTGGAGTGTATGCAAAAGAGGTATCTGATGATTTACTCATCATTATTATTGTGTGAAACGTAGCAAGAAAGTCTAGAGCATTGTTTTACAGGGACACGGCATCCAGGAGTTGGATATCAACACCGAGCTGTCACGATCAGTGTTGCCGACCCATCCCACTCTGGACTTGTAGACGGAGGAAACTGTATGGGAGGTTTGGACATCGCCGCTGTGTGCCAGGATGAAAGAGCCGTTTTCAAGGTGTAAGGGCTCTACTACCAACATGGCTGCACCATCGGACGGGACCTACTTCATCCAGAAGTTCAGAAGCACTGCCTCACCTGCATCCTATGAGTGCACGTGCCTGTTGAGAACGGATCGTGGTTTTGTGGTCACAAGAGTTGTCCGATGCTGCCTGCCAACTGGACACGAGTGTGTGCGCCAGTGTGAGTGACAGACCACACCTACAGACTATGTCAGGTTCAGAATCAGCAAAAGGATCAGCAGACAAAACCAGTGAGGCAGAATGTTGAGTCTTTTCTCGCGAGGAGTGCAATCAGACTTACAGCAGTCCCGAAATACACTAAAAATCTGTTTTACACTCCTCACTCTTTTTATTTGGAAATGCCCTACCCACAGTGTGAGACGATTAGCCCTTAAGGGGGGGGGGGGGAAAGAGATTGTGGCTTCGTCTCGTAAGAAAAGAAACAAAAAGTAACGCACAAAGTGTTGCGTGCAGATATGGCTATATCAGCAAAACAGTTTAAGCGGTATTCCGAGAGATAAAAAGAGAAAGTGACGTTCTTTAAGGAAGATCAGAAGGTTCATGACGCATCGTTTGACGTGTTGTTTTCACGATCTGTTCTGGTGGACGCTGAGCTGTCAGCAGCATCTTGTTTGACACAACCGTCATCTCGCCCCTGACCCAGCCGTAATCCTTCTGTTCTGTTGTACAAGATAAGAATAAGCAAGGCAAAGCAGCAAGCATACTGAACAGTAACATTGTGAATAAGTACTCATTAGAGAACGCATGATAACATATATATACAATTTTTCTAACAGACTAGAACATCATCAGCTGACGATACCACGAGTACATTTACGTACAACTTCTTAGACGTGACAGATGTGATAATGATAATGAAACGTGGATTGCGTAGATGCTGTTCTGTTGAGCATGTTTTACAGAAACGTGTTGATTTGACCATCAAAAATGGTAATGGATACGATGATGTACTGTTTCTGTGTTTTTCTTTTTATTTTTTATTGATAGCATTCTGGTCGCCAAAGGCAGAGGGACCGTGTGAGACTTTTCCTGCTAATAACATCTGGCCAGCAGGTTTTTCGCTTACACAATAAGTTTGATCTGGGGTATTGAGGGAAAACCTCATCTTCACTGGAAATTGTTGCTGTCATTGTTTGTTGTTTTTTATTTTTACTATTCTTCGTTCTTCATTATATTTTCTTGCTTGCCTTTGTTGTTTGGGGTGGCATAATCATATGATAAAACAGGAGGGAGATGTTAGGGTCTTTCAGATTATCCCTATTGTATGATTATGTTGGAATGCAACCGGTAATAAATCAACTAGCTTGTCCCATCCTACACAAGGTCGTAAAACACCCCCTGATATGTTTTGACTAGAGGACAAGGGCTTCCTATTCAACCTACTCTTAACCCCACTCTGTTTCTCTTAATAAATATGCCCTTGCAGGAGGGAGAGTTGAGACTTCCATTCGAACATCGCTGCACGCACAGCGACGAATGGACTCTCCACCTGCAGGTGTCTAAAAGGACTTACTTGTCTCCCGTGTGGTTCTTGCAAAATAAGTTGGAGTGAGCGAATCTCTAACATTTCCCACTTACCAAAAATTCTAAATTTTCAAATTTGAAATTCAATCAAATTCTTCAAACATTTTGTTTGTCTACACTAATTTATACATTTTTCAACCGATTAAACCCATTCCAACTTTCAAATGTTCATCTTTTGCCTACCTATTCCACAACTTACCAAAAAGTCCAAAATTTCAAATGTGAAATTCAACCAAATTCGCCAAAATTTCAATTTTGTACTCCAATTCCTACAATTGTCAACCGATTTAACCCATTCCAACTTTCAACATTTCATCTTTTTCTACCTATTCCACAAATTTCCACTTACAAAAAAAATTCCATCCATCCATCCATCCATCCATCCATCCATCCATCCATCCATCCATCCATCCATCCATCCATCCATCCATCCATCCATCCATCTTCTTCAGCTTATCCGGGGTCGGGTCGCAGGGGCAGCAGCTTTAGGAGGGACTCCCAGACTTCCCTCTCCCCAGCCACTTCATCCAGCTCATCCCGGGGGATCCCAAGGCGTTCCCAGGCCAGCTGAGAAACATAGTCTCTCCAGCGCGTCCTGGGTCGTCCCCGGGGCCTCCTACCGGTGGGACATGCCCGGAACACCTCCCCAGGGAGGCGTCCAGGAGGCATCGTGATAAGATGCCCGAGACACCCCATCTGGCTCCTCTCAATGTGGAGGAGTAGCGACTCTACTCCGAGTCTCTCCCGGATGACCAAGCTTCTCACCCTATCTCTAAGGGAGAGCCCGGACATCCTGCGGAGAAAACTCATTTCGGCCGCTTGTATCCAGGATCTTGTTCTTTCGGTCACGACCCATAGCTCGTGACTATAGGTGAGGGTAGGAGCGTAAATCGACCGGTAAATTGAGAGCTTTGCCTTTTGGCTCAGCTCTCTCTTTACCACAACGGACCGGTCCATTACTGCCGACGCTGCACCGATCCGCCTGTCGATCTCACGCTCCATCCTCCCCTCACTCGTGAACAAGACCCCAAGATACTTAAACTCCTCCACTTGGGGCAGGATCTCATCCCCGATCCGGAGAGGGCATTCCACCCTTTTCCGACCGAGGACCATTGACTCGGATTTGGAGGTGCTGACCCTCATCCTGACCGCTTCACACTCGGCTGCGAACCGTTCCAGTGAGAGCTGGAGATCACGGCCTGAAGAAGCCAACAGCACCACGCCATCTGCAAAAAGCAGAGACGCGATGCTGAGGTCCCCAAACCGGACCCCCTCAACGCCTCGGCTGCGCCTAGAAATTCTGTCCATAAAAATTATGAACAGAATCGGTGATAAAGGGCAGCCTTGGCGGAGTCCAACCCTCACTGGGAACGAATCCGACTTACTGCCGGAAATGCGGACCAGACTCTGGCATCGGTGATACAGGGACCGAACCGCCCTTATCAGTTTGCTCGGCACCCCGTACTCCCGAAGCACCCTCCACAGAACGTCCCGAGGGACACGGTCGAACGCCTTCTCCAAGTCCACAAAACACATGTGGACTGGTTGGGCGAACTCCCATGCACCCTCGAGGATCCTGCCGAGGGTGTAGAGCTGGTCCACTGTTCCACGGCCAGGACGAAAGCCACACTGCTCCTCCTGGATACAAGGTTCGACCTCCCGACGGACCCTCCTCTCAAGCACCCCTGAATAGACCTTACCGGGGAGGCTGAGGAGTGTGATTCCCCTGTAATTGGAACATACCCTCCGGTCCCCCTTCTTAAGTCAAAGTCAAAGTCAGCTTTATTGTCAATTTCTCCACATGCCAAAGACACACAAAGAAACCGAAATTTCGTTCCCCCCTATCCCACGGTGACAAGACATGGCCCACAACAGACAAACAAGTAAACAAGTAGCGCACTGAATAAATAATGAATAAATAACACAACAAATAAATAAATAAGAGGAGCAAAAAAGGAGCAAGTGAGCGTACAGCAGACATTCCAGAAAATAGCGCAACAGCACGCTACGCAGAAGGGGGTAGCGAGTTCAGGGTCCTAACAGCCTGGAGAAAGAAGCTGTTGGCGAGTCTGGTGGTGCGGGAGCGCAGGCTCCTGTACCTCTTCCCAGAGGGCAGAAGGTCAAACAAGGAGTGAACCAGGTGACTCACATCACTCGCAATCGAGGTTGCCTTGGGGGCGAGATGGAAGGTGTAAATGTCCTTCAGGGAGGGGAGCGAAGCACCGATAATCTTACCAGCCGTATTCACTATGCGCTGCAGGGCCTTCAAGTTCTGTTCAGTGCAGTTACCACCCCAGACAACGATGCAACTGGTGAGGACGCTCTCAATGGTGCCACGGTAGAATGTGGCCAGGACTGCCTGAGGAGCACATGCACGCCTGAGCTTCCGCAGGAAGTACAGGCGGCGCTGAGCTTTCTTTGCCAGTGACGAGGTGTTTGCGGACCAGGAGAGGTCCTCACTGATGTGCACCCCCAGGAACTTGGTGCAGCTCACCCTCTCCACTACAGCACCGTCGATGATCAGCGGCAGGTGTTTTGTGTAACCCTTCCGGAAGTCAACAACGATTTCCTTGGTCTTGTTGACGTTCAGCAGGAGGTTGTTGTCCCTGCACCACGTGGTCAGAAGGTCAACTTCCGACCTGTACCGAGTCTCGTCGCCCTTCGTGATGAGACCCACCAGAGTCGTGTCGTCAGCAAACTTCACTATGCGGTTGTCGCTGTAGGTCGCAGTGCAGTCATGCGTCAGCAGGGTGAAGAGCAATGGACTGAGCACGCAGCCCTGGGGGGCCCCCGTGCTCAGCGTGATGCTGGCGGAGATTTTGTCGCCAACACACACCACCTGAGGCCTCTGACAGAGGAAGTCCAGTAGCCAGTTGCAGAGGGAGGTACTGAGGCCCAGCTCGTCGAGTTTGCAGATTAGTCGCTGCGGCATAATGGTGTTGAAGGCAGAGCTGAAGTCCACAAACAGCAATCTCCCATGAGTCCTTTCTCTCCAGGTGGGTGAGGGCTGAGTGGAGGGCAGAGCAGATGGCATCCTCAGAGGACCGTTTGGCACGGTACGCAAACTGGAAAGGGTCAATGGTGGGGGGGAGAACGGATTTGATGTGCTCCATGACAAGCCGCTCAAAGCACTTCATGATGACGGGCGTCAGTGCCACGGGGCGGTAGTCATTGAAGCAGGACGGTGCAGGTTTCTTCGGCACAGGAACGATGGTGGCAGCCTTGAAACACGAGGGGACGATGGCCTGCTGTAGGGAAACATTAAAGATGTCCGTGAAAACACCCGACAGCTCCCCAGCGCAGTGCTTCAGCACTTGACCCGGGATGTTGTCAGGGCCCGCCGCCTTACGGGTGTCAATAGCGGCAAGCGCCCTCCTCACTCCGTCGGCAGAGAGGCGCAGGGGCTGCTCGTGTGGGGGGGGGAGTGGTCTTCAGCGGGCAAGTGCTGTTCTGGGCGTCGAAGCGAGCAAAGAAGCGGTTAAGATCGTTCAGCAGACGGACGTCGCCCTCACAGCTCCTCGGCGCGGGCTTGTAGTCCGTGATGGTCTGAATGCCCTGCCAAAGGCTCCGTGCGTCCTTGCTGTCCTTGAAGTGGGTGGAGACCTTGCACGAGAACGCCTTTTTCGCTTCTTTGATGCCCCGGGACAGGTCGGCCCTCGCTGTCCTCAAGCCAGCCTCATCCCCCGCTCTGAAAGCCTTGTCCCTGGCCCTCAGCAGTCTGAGGACAGCCCCTGTCAGCCACGGCTTCCAGTTCGCGCGAGTGACGACGGATTTTGAGCGAGTCACATCATCGATGCTCTCCGCGATGTAAGAGGAAACAGAGTCAGTATACTCCTCTATGTCCGTCCGATCATTGTAGGTGTCCGCCTGCTTAAACAAGTCCCAGTCAGTGGTGTTGAAGCAGTCGAGAAGTGCATCGGAGGCACCCGCAGGCCACACCCGAACCCGCCTCCGAACCGGCCTGGATGCCTTTACCAATTGTCTGTAGGCGGGCAAAAGCAAAACGATGAGATGGTCAGAAAGCCCAAGATGGGGGAGGGGGGTGGCTTTGAAAGCTCCCTTAAGCGCAGAGTAGACTAGGTCCAGGAAGATGTCTCCACGTGTCGGAAAAGTAACATGCTGGTGAAGCCTCGGGAAAACAGACTTCAGGTTGGCATGATTGAAGTCTCCAGCGAAGATGGTGAAACCGTCAGGGTGCGCTGTCTGTTGTTCACTGACAGCCTGGTACAGTTCACCAAGCGCCGCGATCCTGTCGCCTTCGTTGTTGGAAGGCGGGATGTACACCCCGACTAGCAGAATCGCGGTAAATTCCCTCGGCAGGTAAAAAGGACGGCACTTGATGATCACAAACTCCGCAAGTGGCGAGCAGTGCTTACATACCACCACAGAGGCCCGGCACCATTCTTCTCGGATGTAGACGCATATTCCACCTCCTCGCGACTTTCCCCCTCGTACAATGGCACGGTCCGCCCGATAGCACGCTAGCCGCTCCAGATGCACGGCAGAGTCCGGAACGTTGTCAGTCAACCAGGTCTCGGTGAACATCGACAGAAGTGGGATTTGTGGCGTTCTGGACTTTGAAGCGGCAACATTAAAGGCGTTCGGACCGCTACGTCCTGAAACGTCGCCGACCCCCCCCCCCCGGTTGGGAGCCGTCGGAAACGGTGTGCGAGGAAGCAGAAGAGGGGCAAGCGCGGAGGCGTCCGGGCCAGGCTGGCGGGCAACCCAGCGCGCCCGGCGATTCCCTCCATTCTTCTGGCGAATGTTCGATCGCTGGACAACAAAATGGATTACGTTCGCCTGCTGAGGTCTACGAACCGGACGGTGCGGAACTGCTGTGTGCTCGTGTTCACCGAGACGTGGTTGACTGACAACATTCCGGACTCTGCTGTGCATCTGGAGCGGCTAGCGTGCTATCGGGCGGACCGTCCCATTGTACGAGGGGGAAAGTCGCGAGGAGGTGGAATATGCGTCTACATCCGAGAAGAATGGTGCCGGGACTCTGTGGTGGTATGTAAGCACTGCTCGCCACTTGCGGAGTTTGTGATCATCAAGTGCCGTCCTTTTTACCTGTCGAGGGAATTTACCGCGAATCTGCTACTCGCGGTATACATCCCGCCTTCCAACATCGAAGGCGACAGGATCGCGGCGCTTGGTGAGCTGTACCAGGCTGTCAGTGAACAGCAGACAGCGCACCCTGACGGTTTCACCATCTTCGCTGGAGACTTCAATCATGCCAACCTGAAGTCTGTTTTCCCGAGGCTTCACCAACATGTTACTTTTCCGACACGTGGAGACAGCTTCCTGGACCTAGTCTACTCTGCGCAAAAGGGAGCTTTCAAAGCCACCCCCCTCCCCCATTTTGGGCTTTCTGACCATCTCACCGTTTGGCTTTTGCCCGCATACAGACAATTGGTAAAGGCATCCAGGCAGGTTCAGAGGCGGGTTCGGGTGTGGCCTGAAGGGTGCCTCCGATGCACTTCGTGACTCCTTCGAAACCACTGACTGGGACTTGTTTAAGCAGGCAGCCACCTACAACGATCGGACGGACATAGAGGAGTATACCGACTCTGTTTCCTCTTACATCGCGAAGTGCATCGATGATGTGACTTGCTAAAAATCCGTTGTCACTCGCGCGAACTGGAAGCCGTGGCTGACAGGGGCTGTCCTCAGACTGCTGAGGGCCAGGGACAAGGCTTTCAGAGCGGGGGATGAGGCTGGCTTGAGGACAGCGAGGGCCGACCTGTCCCGGGGCATCAAAGAAGCGAAAAAGGCGTTCTCGTGCAAGGTCTCCACCCACTTCAAGGACAGCAAGGACGCACGGAGCCTTTGGCAGGGCATTCAGACCATCACGGACTACAAGCCCGCGCCGAGGAGCTGTGAGGGCGACGTCCGTCTGCTGAACGATCTTAACCGCTTCTTTGCTCGCTTCGACTCCCAGAACAGCACTTGCCCGCTGAAGACCACTCCCCCCCCCACACGAGCAGCTTGCCGCTATTGACACCCGTAAGGCGGCGGGCCCTGACAACATCCCGGGTCGAGTGCTGAAGGACTGCGCTGGGGAGCTGTCGGGTGTCTTCACGGACATCTTTAACGTTTCCCTGCAGCAGGCCATCATCCCCTCGTGTTTCAAGGCTGCCACCATCGTTCCTGTGCCGAAGAAACCTGCACCGTCCTGCTTCAATGACTACCGCCCCGTGGCACTGACGCCCATCATCATGAAGTGCTTTGAGCGGCTTGTCATGGAGCACATCAAATCCGTTCTCCCCCCCACCATTGACACTTTCCAGTTTGCGTACCGTGCCAAACGGTCCTCTGAGGATGCCATCTGCTCTGCCCTCCACTCGGCCCTCACCCACCTGGAGAGAAAGGACTCATATGTGAGATTGCTCTTTGTGGACTTCAGCTCTGCCTTCAACACCATTGTGCCGCAGCGACTCATCTGCAAACTCGACGAGCTGGGCCTCAGTACCTCCCTCTGCAACTGGCTACTGGACTTCCTCTGTCAGAGGCCTCAGGTGGTTCGTGTTGGCGACAAAATCTCCGCCAGCATCACGCTGAGCACGGGGGCCCCCCAGGGCTGCGTGCTCAGTCCATTGCTCTTCACCCTGCTGACGCATGACTGCACTGCGACCTACAGCGACAACCGCATAGTGAAGTTTGCTGAAGACACGACTCTAGTGGGTCTCATCACGAAGGGCGACGAGACTCGGTACAGGTCGGAAGTTGACCTTCTGACCACGTGGTGCAGGGACAACAACCTCCTGCTGAACGTAGACAAGACCAAGGAAATCGTTGTTGACTTCCGGAAGGGTAACACAAAACACCTGCCGTTGATCATCGACGGTGCTGTGGTGGAGAGGGTGAGCTGCACCAAGTTCCTGGGGGTGCACATCAGTGAGGACCTCTCCTGGTCCGCAAACACCGCGTCACTGGCAAAGAAAGCTCAGCGCCACCTGTACTTCCTGCGGAAGCTCAGGCGTGCATGTGCTCCTCAGGCAGTCCTGTCTACCTTCTACCGTGGCACCATTGAGAGCGTCCTCACCAGTTGCATCGCTGTCTGGGGTGGTAGCTGCACTGAACGGAACTTGAAGGCCCTGCAGCGCATAGGGAGTACGGCTGGTAAGATTATTGGTGCTTCGCTCCCCTCCCTGAAGGACATTTACACCTCTCATCTCGCCCGCAAGGCAACCACGATTGCGAGTGATGTGAGTCACCCAGCTCACTCTTTGTTTGACCTTCTGCCCTCTGGGAAGAGGTACAGGAGCCTGCGCTCCCGCATCACCAGACTCGCCAACAGCTTCTTTCTCCAGGCTGTTAGGACCCTGAACTCGCTACCCCCTTCTGCGTAGCGTGCGGCACTGTTGCGCTATTTTCTGGAATGTCTGCTGTACGCTCACTTGCTCCTCTTATTTATTTATTTATTTGTTGTGTTATTTATTCATTATTTATTCAGCACGCTGTTGTTTACTTGTTACTTGATTGTCTATTGTGGGCCGTGTCTTGTCACCGTGGGATAGCGGGGAACGAAATTTCGGTTTCTTTGTATGTCTTTGGCAAGTGGAGAAATTGACAATAAAGCAGACTTTGACTTTGGTATTCCCAGGCGGTCTCCCATCCAAGTACTATCCAGGCCCAACCCAGCTTAGCTTCCAAGATCGGACGAGATCGGGCGTTCTCAGGGTAGTATGGCCGTAAGCCATTCTTGTTCTCAAAATATTGCAATTTATAGACACAATCGCCCCTGGAAAGCTGGCGTTCCATGGAAACATGGCTTTAATGAAAAGTTACTGGCAGCCTTTTATGTGGTAGCACGAATTTGCCATTGAGACCTGCATTTTGCTGTATCAAAGTAAATGTCATGAAAAGTGGAAAAACCCTACATGGAAGCACAATGTGCTGTTTTGGGTTCTTTTACAAATAAAGACTGCTGCTTTGAGTTCGCATGGAGCCAGCCTCTTTATTCCCTGTACATAGTCTGCTCTCTAGCTGTTAAAGACGTGAACTACAATGCTATGGATGACACCACACAATATGGGTTTGAAACTCGGGTTATAGTTTAAAGGTCAGAGTTATAACTCGGCTTGCAGTTTCCGAATGCCATACGTGGTAAAAATTGTGTTGTAAAATTTTGCTTTAACAATTGAAGTGGAAGAAGAAGAAATAAGCTTACAGCACCTGGTATTCCCAGGCGGTCTCCCATCCAAGTCCTAACCAGGCCCGAAAGTGCTTAGCTTCCGAGATCGGACGAGATCGGGCGTTCTCAGGGTAGTATGGCCGTAAGCCATTGTAGGTCTCGAAATGTTGCAATTTATAGACACAATCGCACCTGAAAACCAAGCCGGCGTATCATGGATACATGGCTTTAATGAAAAGTTACTGACAGCTTTTTATGTGGTAGCACGAATTTGCCATTGCGACCTGCATTTTGCTGTATCAAAGTAAATGTCATGAAAAGTGGAAAAACCCTACAGCAAAGCGCAATGTGCTGTTTTGGGTTCTTTTACAAATAAAGACTGCTGCTTTGAGTTCGCATGGAGCCAGCCTCTTTATTCACCGTACATAGTCTGCTCTCTAGCGGTTAAAGACGTGAACTACAATGCTATGGATGACACCACACAATATAGGTTTGAAACCCGGGTTATAGTTTAAAGGTCAGAGTTAAAACTCGGCTTGCAGTTTCCGAATGCCATACGTGGTAAAAATTGTGTTGTAAAATTTTGCTTTAACAATTGAAGTGGAAGGAGAAGAAATAAGCTTACAGCACCTGGTATTCCCAGGCGGTCTCCCATCCAAGTACTAACCAGGCCCGACCGTGCTTAGCTTCCGAGATCGCACGAGATCGGGCGTTCTCAGGGTAGTATGGCCGTAAGCCATTGTAGGTCTCGAAATGTTGCAATTTATAGACACAATCGCACCTGAAAACCAAGCCAGCGTATCATGGATACATGGCTTTAATGAAAAGTTACTGACAGCTTTTTATGTGGTAGCACGAATTTG
>NC_142429.1:4062500-4082500 GCF_059516105.1 Syngnathus floridae | reverse complement strand
AAGAAGAAGAAAAAAGCTTACAGCACCTGGTATTCCCAGGCGGTCTCCCATCCAAGTACTAACCAGGCCCGACCGTGCTTAGCTTCCGAGATCGGACGAGATCGGGCGTTCTCAGGGTAGTATGGCCGTAGGCCATTGTAGGTCTCGAAATGTTGCAATTTATAGACACAATCGCACCTGAAAACCAAGCCGGCGTATCATGGATACATGGCTTTAATGAAAAGTTACTGACAGCTTTTTATGTGGTAGCACGAATTTGCCATTGCGACCTGCATTTTGCTGTATCAAAGTAAATGTCATGAAAAGTGGAAAAACCCTACAGCAAAGCGCAATGTGCTGTTTTGGGTTCTTTTACAAATAAAGACTGCTGCTTTGAGTTCGCATGGAGCCAGCCTCTTTATTCACTGTACATAGTCTGCTCTCTAGCGGTTAAAGACGTGAACTACAATGCTATGGATGACACCACACAATATAGGTTTGAAACTCGGGTTATAGTTTAAAGGTCAGAGTTAAAACTCGGCTTGCAGTTTCCGAATGCCATACGTGGTAAAAATTGTGTTGTAAAATTTTGCTTTAACAATTGAAGTGGAAGAAGAAGAAAAAAAGCTTACAGCACCTGGTATTCCCAGGCGGTCTCCCATCCAAGTACTAACAAGGCCCGACCGTGCTTAGCGTCCGAGATCGGACGAGATCGGGCGTTCTCAGGGTAGTATGGCCGTAAGCCATTGTAGGTCTCGAAATGTTGCAATTTATAGACACAATCGCACCTGAAAACCAATCATGTATCATGGATACATGGCTTTAATGAAAAGTTACTGACAGCTTTTTATGTGGTAGCACGAATTTGCCATTGCGACCTGCATTTTGCTGTATCAAAGTAAATGTCATGAAAAGTGGAAAAACCCTACAGCAAAGCGCAATGTGCTGTTTTGGGTTCTTTTACAAATAATGACTGCTGCTTTGAGTTCGCATGGAGCCAGCCTCTTTATTCACTGTACATAGTCTGCTCTCTAGCGGTTAAAGACGTGAACTACAATGCTATGGATGACACCACACAATATAGGTTTGAAACTCGGGTTATAGTTTAAAGGTCAGAGTTAAAACTCGGCTTGCAGTTTCCGAATGCCATACGTGGTAAAAATTGTGTTGTAAAACTTTGATTTAACAATTGAAGTGGAAGAAGAAGAAATAAGCTTACAGCACCTGGTATTCCCAGGCGGTCTCCCATCCAAGTACTAACCAGGCCCAACCGTGCTTAGCTTCCGAGATCGTACGAGATCGGGCGTTCTCAGGGTAGTATGGCCGTAAGCCATTGTAGGTCTCGAAATGTTGGAATTTATAGTCACAATCGCACCTGAAAACCAAGCCGGCGTATCATGGATACATGGCTTTAATGAAAAGTTACTGACAGCTTTTCATGTGGTAGCACGAATTTGCCATTGCGACCTGCATTTTGCTGTATCAAAGTAAATGTCATGAAAAGTGGAAAAACCCTACAGCAAAGCGCAATGTGCTGTTTTGGGTTATTTTACAAATAAAGACTGCTGCTTTGAGTTCGCATGGAGCCAGCCACTTTATTCACTGTACATAGTCTGCTCTCTAGCGGTTAAAGACGTGAACTACAATGCTATGGATGACACCACACAATATAGGTTTGAAACTCGGGTTATAGTTTAAAGGTCAGAGTTAAAACTCGGCTTGCCGTTTCCGAATGCCATACGTGGTAAAAATTGTGTTGTAAAATTTTGCTTTAACAATTGAAGTGGAAGAAGAAGAAAAAAGCTTACAGCACCTGGTATTCCCAGGCGGTCTCCCATCCAAGTACTAACCAGGCCCGACTGTGCTTAGCTTCCGAGATCGGACGAGATCGGGCGTTCTCAGGGTAGTATGGCCGTAAGCCATTGCAGGTCTCGAAATGTTGCAATTTATAGACACAATCGCACCTGAAAACCAAGCCGGCGTATCATGGATACATGGCTTTAATGAAAAGTTACTGACAGCTTTTTATGTGGTAGCACGAATTTGCCATTGCGACCTGCATTTTGCTGTATCAAAGTAAATGTCATGAAAAGTGGATAAACCCTACAGCAAAGCGCAATGTGCTGTTTTGGGTTCTTTTACAAATAAAGACTGCTGCTTTGAGTTCGCATGGAGCCAGCCTCTTTATTCACTGTACATAGTCTGCTCTCTAGCGGTTAAAGACGTGAACTACAATGCTATGGATGACACCACACAATATAGGTTTGAAACTCGGGTTATAGTTTAAAGGTCAGAGTTAAAACTCGGCTTGAAGTTTCCGAATGCCATACGTGGTAAAAATTGTGTTGTAAACTTTTGCTTTAACAATTGAAGTGGAAGAAGAAGAAAAAAGCTTACAGCACCTGGTATTCCCAGGCGGTCTCCCATCCAAGTACGAACCAGGCCCGACCGTGCTTAGCTTCCGAGATCGGGCGTTCTCAGGGTAGTATGGCCGTAAGCCATTGTAGGTCTCGAAATGTTGCAATTTATAGACACAATCGCACCTGAAAACCAAGCCGGCGTATCATGGATACATGGCTTTAATGAAAAGTTACTGACAGCTTTTTATGTGGTAGCACGAATTTGCCATTGCGACCTGCATTTTGCTGTATCAAAGTAAATGTCATGAAAAGTGGATAAACCCTACAGCAAAGCGCAATGTGCTGTTTTGGGTTCTTTTACAAATAAAGACTGCTGCTTTGAGTTCGCATGGAGCCAGCCTCTTTATTCACTGTACATAGTCTGCTCTCTAGCGGTTAAAGACGTGAACTACAATGCTGTGGATGACACCACACAATATAGGTTTGAAACTCGGGTTATAGTTTAAAGGTCAGAGTTAAAACTCGGCTTGCAGTTTCCGAATGCCATACGTGGTAAAAATTGTGTTGTAAACTTTTGCTTTAACAATTGAAGTGGAAGAAGAAGAAAAGAGCTTACAGCACCTGGTATTCCCAGGCGGTCTCCCATCCAAGTACTAACCAAGCCCGACCGTGCTTAGCTTCCGAGATCGGACGAGGTCGGGCGTTCTCAGGGTAGTATGGCCGTAGGCCATTGTAGGTCTCGAAATGTTGCAATTTATAGACACAATCGCACCTGAAAACCAAGCCGGCGTATCATGGATACATGGCTTTAATGAAAAGTTACTGACAGCTTTTTATGTGGTAGCACGAATTTGCCATTGCGACCTGCATTTTGATGTATCAAAGTAAATGTCATGAAAAGTGGAAAAACCCTACAGCAAAGCGCAATGTACTGTTTTGGGTTCTTTTACAAATAAAGACTGCTGCTTTGAGTTCGCATGGAGCCAGCCTCTTTATTCACTGTACATAGTCTGCTCTCTAGCGGTTAAAGACGTGAACTACAATGCTATGGATGACACCACACAATATAGGTTTGAAACTCGGGTTATAGTTTAAAGGTCAGAGTTAAAACTCGGCTTGCAGTTTCCGAATGCCATACATGGTAAAAATTGTGTTGTAAAATTTTGCTTTAACAATTGAAGTGGAAGAAGAAGAAAAAAAGCTTACAGCACCTGGTATTCCCAGGCGGTCTCCCAGCCAAGTACTAACCAGGCCCGACCGTGCTTAGCGTCCGAGATCGGACGAGATCAGGCGTTCTCAGGATAGTATGGCCGTAAGCCATTGTAGGTCTCGAAATGTTGCAATTTATAGACACAATCTCACCTGAAAACCAAGCCGGCGTATCATGGATACATGGCTTTAATGAAAAGTTACTGACAGCTTTTTATGTGGTAGCACGAATTTGCCATTGCGACCTGCATTTTGCTGTATCAAAGTAAATGTCATGAAAAGTGGAAAAACCCTATATGGAAGCGCAATGTGCTGTTTTGGGTTCTTTTACAAATAAAGACTGCTGCTTTGAGTTCGCATGGAGCCAGCCTCTTTATTCACTGTACATAGTCTGCTCTCTAGCTGTTAAAGACGTGAACTACAATGCTATGGATGACACCACACAATATAGGTTTGAAACTCGGGTTATAGTTTAAAGGTCAGAGTTAAAACTCGGCTTGCAGTTTCCGAATGCCATACGTGGTAAAAATTGTGTTGTAAAATTTTGCTTTAACAATTGAAGTGGAAGAAGAAGAAAAAAGCTTACAGCACCTGGTATTCCCAGGCGGTCTCCCATCCAAGTACTAACCAGGCCCGATCCTGCTTAGCTTCCGAGGTCGGTCGTTCTCAGGGTAGTATGGCCGTAAGCCAATGTGGGTCTCGAAAAGTTGAGATTTATAGACACAATCGCACCTGTAAACCAAGCCGCCATATGGAAACATGGCTTTAATGAAAAGTTACTGACAGCTTTTTATGTGGAAGCACAAATTTGCCATTGCGACCTGCATTTTGCTGTATCAAAGTAAATGTCATGAAAAGTGGAAAAACCCTACAGGGAAGCGCAATGTGCTGTTTTGGGTTCTTTTACAAATAAAGACTGCTGCTTTGAGTTCGCATGGAGCCAGCTTCTTTATTCACTGTACATAGTCTGCTCTCTAGCGGTTAAAGACGCGAACTACAATGCTATGGATGACACCACACAATATAGGTTTGAAACTCGGGTTATAGTTTAAAGGTCAGAGTTAAAACTCGGCTTGCAGTTTCCGAATGCCATACGTGGTAAAAATTGTGTTGTAAAATTTTGCTTTAACAATTGAAGTGGAAGAAGAAGAAATAAGCTTACAGCACCTGGTATTCCCAGGCGGTCTCCCATCCAAGTACTAAACAGGCCCGACCGTGCTTAGCTTCCGAGATCAGACGAGATCAGGCGTTCTCAGGGTAGTTTGGCCGTAAGCCATTATAGGTCCTGAAATGTTGCAATTTATAGACACAATCGCACCTGTAAACCAAGCCGGCGTATCATGGATACATGGCTTTAATGAAAAGTTACTGACAGCTTTTTATGTGGTAGCACGAATTTGCCATTGCGACCTGCATTTTGCTGTATCAAAGTAAATGTCATGAAAAGTGGAAAAACCCTACAGCAAAGCGCAATGTGCTGTTTTAGGTTCTTTTACAAATAAAGACTGCTGCTTTGAGTTCGCATGGAGCCAGCCTCTTTATTCACTGTACATAGTCTGCTCTCTAGCGGTTAAAGACGTGAACTACAATGCTATGGATGACACCACACAATATAGGTTTGAAACTCGGGTTATAGTTTAAAGGTCAGAGTTAAAACTCGGCTTGCAGTTTCCGAATGCCATACGTGGTAAAAATTGTGTTGTAAAATTTTGCTTTAACAATTGAAGTGGAAGAAGAAGAAAAAAGCTTACAGCACCTGGTATTCCCAGGCGGTCTCCCATCCAAGTACTAACCAGGCCCGACCGTGCTTAGCTTCCGAGATCGAACGAGATCGGGCGTTCTCAGGGTAGTATGGCCGTAAGCCATTGTAGGTCTCGAAATGTTGCAATTTATAGACACAATCGCACCTGAAAACCAAGCCGGCGTATCATGGATACATGGCTTTAATGAAAAGTTACTGACAGCTTTTTATGTGGTAGCAGGAATTTGCCATTGCGACCTGCATTTTGCTGTATCAAAGTAAATGTCATGAAAAGTGGAAAAACCCTACAGCAAAGCGCAATGTGCTGTTTTGGGTTCTTTTACAAATAAAGACTGCTGCTTTGAGTTCGCATGGAGCCAGCCTCTTTATTCACCGTACATAGTCTGCTTTCTAGCGGTTAAAGACGTGAACTACAATGCTATGGATGGCACCACACAATATAGGTTTGAAACTCGGGTTATAGTTTAAAGGTCAGAGTTAAAACTCGGCTTGCAGTTTCCGAATGCCATACGTGGTAAAAATTGTGTTGTAAAATTTTGCTTTAACAATTGAATTGGAAGAAGAAGAAATAAGCTTACAGCACCTGGTATTCCCAGGCGGTCTCCCATCCAAGTACTAACCAGGCCCGACTGTTCTTAGCTTCCGAGATCGGACGAGATCAGGCGTTCTCAGGGTAGTATGGCCGTAAGCCATTGTAGGTCTCGAAATGTTGCAATTTATAGACACAATCGCACCTGAAAACCAAGCCGGCGTATCATGGATACATGGCTTTAATGAAAAGTTACTGACAGCTTTTTATGTGGTAGCATCCATCCATCCATCCATCCATCTTCTTCCGCTTATCCGGGGTCGGGTCGCGGGGGCAGCAGCTTTAGGAGGGACTCCCAGACTTCCCTCTCCCCAGCCACTTCATCCAGCTCATCCCGGGGGATCCCAAGGCGTTCCCAGGCCAGCTGAGAGACATAGTCTCTCCAGCGCGTCCTGGGTCGTCCCCGGGGTCTCCTACCGGTGGGACATGCCCGGAACACCTCCCCAGGGAGGCGTCCAGGAGGCATCCTGATAAGATGCCCGAGCCACCTCATCTGGCTCCTCTCAACGTGGAGGAGTAGCGACTCTACTCGGAGTCTCTCCCGGATGGCCGAGCTTCTCACCCTATCTCTAAGGGAGAGCCCGGACATCCTGCGGAGAAAACTCATTTCGGCCGCTTGTATCCGAGATCTCGTTCTTTCGGTCACGACCCATAGCTCGTGACCATAGGTGAGGGTAGGAGCGTAAATCGACCGGTAAATTGAGAGCTTTGCCTTTTGGCTCAGCTCTCTCTTCACCACAACGGACCGGTACAGGGTCCGCATTACTGCCGACGCTGCACCGATCCGCCTGTCGATCTCACGCTCCATCCTCCCCTCACTCGTGAACAAGACTCCAAGATACTTGAACTCCTCCACTTGGGGCAGGATCTCATCCCCGATCCGGAGAGGGCATTCCACCCTTTTCCGATCGAGGACCATGGACTCGGATTTGGAGGTGCTGACCCTCATCCCGACCGCTTCACACTCGGCTGCGAATCGTTCCAGCGAGAGCTGGAGATCACGGCCTGAAGAAGCCAACAGCACCACGTCATCTGCAAAAAGCAGAGATGCGATGCTGAGGTCCCCAAACCGGACCCCCTCAACGCCTCGGCTGCGCCTAGAAATTCTGTCCATAAAAATTATGAACAGAATCGGTGACAAAGGGCAGCCTTGGCGGAGTCCAACCCTCACTGGGAACGAATCCGTCTTACTGCCGGAAATGCGGACCAGACTCTGGCATCGGTGATACAGGGACCGAACCGCCCTTATCAGTTGGCTCGGCACCCCGTACTCCCGAAGCACCCTCCAGAGAACCTCCCGAGGGACACGGTCGAACGCCTTCTCCAAGTCCACAAAACACATGTGGACTGGTTGGGCGAACTCCCATGCACCCTCGAGGATCCTGCCGAGGGTGTAGAGCTGGTCCACTGTTCCACGGCCAGGACGAAAGCCACACTGCTCCTCCTGAATCCGAGGTTCGACCTCCCGACGGACCCTCCTCTCCAGCACCCCTGAATAGACCTTACCAGGGAGGCTGAGGAGTGTGATTCCCCTGTAATTGGAACACCCCCTCCGGTCCCCCTTCTTAAAGAGGGGAACCACCACCCCAGTCTGCCAATCCAGAGGCACTGTCCCCGATGTCCACGCAACGTTGTAGAGGCGTGTCAGCCATGACAGCCCCACAACATCCAGAGCCTTTAAGAACTCCGGGCGGATCTCATCCACCCCCGGGGCCTTGCCACCGAGGAGTTTTTTGACTACCTCAGTGACTTCGACCCCAGAGATTGGAGAATCCGCCTCAGAGTCTCCAGGCCCTGCTTCCTCAATGGAAGGCGTGTAGGTGGAATTGAGGAGGTCTTCGAAGTACTCTCCCCACCGACTCACGACGTCCCGAGTCGAGGTCAGCAGCACGCCATCCCCACTGTAAACAGTGTTGACGTTGCACTGCTTCCCCCTCCTGAGACGCCGGATGGTGGACCAGAATTTCCTCGAAGCCGTCCGAAAGTCATTCTCCATGGCCTCACCGAACTCCTCCCACGCCCGGGTTTTTGCCTCAGCAACCGCCGAAGCCGCGTTCCGCTTGGCCATCCGGTACCTGTCAGCTGCCTCCGGAGTCCCGCAGGCCAAAACGGCCCGATAGGACTCCTTCTTCAGCTTGACGGCATCCCTTACCGCCGGTGTCCACCAGCGGGTTCGGGGATTGCCGCCACGACAGGCACCAACGACCTTACGGCCACAGCTCCGGTCGGCCGCCTCAACAATGGAGGCGCGGAACATGGTCCACTCAGACTCAATGTCCCCCGCCTCCCCCGGGACGTGGGAAAAGCTCTGCCGGAGGTGGGAGTTGAAGCTCTTCCTGACAGGAGATTCTGCCAGACGTTCCCAGCAGACCCTCACAGAGCGTTTGGGTCTGCCAGGTCGGACCGGCATCTTCCCCCACCATCGGAGCCAACCCACCACCAGGTGGTGATCAGTTGACAGCTCCGCCCCTCTCTTCACCCGAGTGTCCAAAACCTGCGGCCGCAAATCCGATGACACGACTACAAAGTCGATCATCGAACTGTGGCCTAGGGTGTCCTGATGCCAAGTGATGCCAAGTGCACACATGGACACCCTTATGCTTGAACATGGTGTTCATTATTGAAAATCCGTGTCGAGCACAGAAGTCCAACAATAGAACACCGCTCGGGTTCAGATCAGGGGGGCCGTTCCTCCCAATCACGCCCTTCCAGGTCTCACTGTCATTGCCCACGTGAGCATTGAAGTCACCCAGTAGAACGATAGAGTCCCCAGAAGGAGCGCTCTCCAGCACTTCCTCCAGGGACCCCAAGAAGGGTGGGTACTCTGAGCTGCTGTTTGGTGCATAGACACAAACAACAGTCAGGACCCGTCCCCCCACCCGAAGGCGGAGGGAGGCTACCCTCTCGTTCACCGGGGTGAACCCCAATGTGCAGGCGCCCAGCCGGGGGGCAATAAGTATACCCACACCTGCTCGACGCCTCTCACCGTGGGCAACTCCAGAGTGGAAGAGAGTCCAGCCCCTCTCGAGAGGGCTTGTACCGGAACCCAAACTGTGTGTGGAGGCTAGTCCGACTATATCTAGTTGGAATCTTTCTGCCTCGCACACCAGCTCGGGCTCCTTTCCAGCCAGAGAGGTGACATTCCATGTCCCAAGAGCCAGCTTCTGCAGCCGGGGATCAGACCGCCAAGGTCCCTGCCTTTGGCTGCCGCCCAGCTCACATTGCACCCGACCCCTTCGGCCCCTCCCACAGGTGGTGAGCCCATGGGAAGGGGGACCCACGTTTCCATTTCGGGCTATGCCCGGCCGGGCCCCATGGGCGAAGGCCCGGCCACCAGACGCTCGCCTTCGAGCCCCGCCTCCAGGCCTGGCTCCAGAGGGAGGCCCCGGTGACCCGCGTCCGGGCGAGGGAAAACAAAGTCCATTTATGTTGTTCATCATAAGGGGCTTGGGTGAGCCGTGCTTTGTCTGACCCCTCACCTAGGACCCGTTTGCCATGGGTGACCCTACCAGGGGCATGAAGCCCCCGACAACATGGCTCCTAGGATCATCTGGCACGCAAACCCCTCCACCACGATAAGGTGACGACTCGCGGAGGGGTAGCACGAATTTGCCATTGCGACCTGCATTTTGCTGTATCAAAGTAAATGTCATGAAAAGTGGAAAAACCCTACAGCAAAGCGCAATGTGCTGTTTTGGGTTCTTTTACAAATAAAGACTGCTGCTTTGAGTTCGCATGGAGCCAGCCTCTTTATTCACCGTACATAGTCTGCTCTCTAGCGGTTCTAAAGACGTGAACTACAATGCTATGGATGAAACCACACAATATAGGTTTGAAACTCGGGTTATAGTTTAAAGGTCGGAGTTAAAACTCGGCTTGCAGTTTCCGAATGCCATACGTGGTAAAAATTGTGTTGTAAAATTTTGCTTTAACAATAGAAGTGGAAGAAGAAGAAATAAGCTTACAGCACGTGGTATTCCCAGGCGGTCTCCCATCCAAGTACTAACCAGGCCCGACCGTGCTTAACTTCCGAGATCGGACGAGATCGGGCGTTCTCAGGGTAGTATGGCTGTAAGCCATTGTAGGTCTCGAAATGTTGCAATTTATAGACACAATCGCACCTGAAAACCAAGCCGGCGTATCATGGATACATGGCTTTAATGAAAAGTTACTGACAGCTTTTTATGTGGTAGCACGAATTTGCCATTGCGACCTGCATTTTGCTGTATCAAAGTAAATGTCATGAAAAGTGGAAAAACCCTACAGCAAAGCGCAATGTGCTGTTTTGGGTTCTTTTACAAATAAAGACTGCTGCTTTGAGTTCGCATGGAGCCAGCCTCTTTATTCACTGTACATAGTCTGCTCTCTAGCGGTTAAAGACGTGAACTACAATGCTATGGATGACACCACACAATATAGGTTTGAAACTCGGGTTATAGTTTAAAGGTCAGAGTTAAAACTCGGCTTGCAGTTTCCGAATGCCATACGTGGTAAAAATTGTGTTGTAAAATTTTGCTTTAACAATTGAAGTGGAAGAAGAAGAAATAAGCTTACAGCACCTGGTATTCCCAGGCGGTCTCCCATCCAAGTACTAACCAGGCCTGACCGTGCTTAGCTTCTGAGATCGGACGAGATCGGGCGTTCTCAGGGTAGTATGGCCGTAAGCCGCTGTGGGTCTCGAAATGTTGCAATTTATAGACACAATCGCACCTGAAAACCAAGCCGGCGTATCATGGATACATGGCTTTAATGAAAAGTTACTGACAGCTTTTTATGTGGTAGCACGAATTTGCCATTGCGACCTGCATTTTGCTGTATCAAAGTAAATGTCATGAAAAGTGGAAAAACCCTACAGCAAAGCGCAATGTGCTGTTTTGGGTTCTTTTACAAATAAAGACTGCTGCTTTGAGTTCGCATGGAGCCAGCTTCTTTATTCACTGTACATAGTCTTCTCTCTAGCGGTTAAAGACGTGAACTACAATGCTATGGATGACACCACACAATATAGGTTTGAAACTCGAGTTATAGTTTAAAGGTCAGAGTTAAAACTCGGCTTGCAGTTTCCGAATGCCATACGTGGTAAAAATTGTGTTGTAAAATTTTGCTTTAACAATTGAAGTGGAAGAAGAAGAAATAAGCTTACAGCACCTGGTATTCCCAGGCGGTCTCCCATCCAAGTACTAACCAGGCCCGACCGCGCTTGGCTTCCGAGATCGAGCGAGATCGGGCGTTCTCAGGGTAGTATGGCCGTAAGCCATTGTAGGTCTCGAAAAGTTGCAATTTATAGACACAATCGCACCTGAAAACCAAGCCGGCGTATCATGGATACATGGCTTTAATGAAAAGTTACTGACAGCTTTTTATGTGGTAGCACGAATTTGCCATTGCGACCTGCATTTTGCTGTATCAAAGTAAATGTCATGAAAAGTGGAAAAACCCTACAGCAAAGCGCAATGTGCTGTTTTGGGTTCTTTTACAAATAAAGACTGCTGCTTTGAGTTCGCATGGAGCCAGCCTCTTTATTCACTGTACATCATGGGTCACCAACCTTTCTTAATCCGAGAGCTACTTCCTGGGTACTGATTAAGGCAAAGGGCTACCAGTTTGACACACAATTCTGAAATAGCCAATTTGCTTAATTTGGCTTTTACTATGTGTTATTATTGTCATTTCCAGTTCACATGTAAGTGTGATTTTAACAAGAATAGCAAAAATACAGTCAAACCTTGGTTTTTGACCACAATCCGTTCCAGAAGGCGGTTCGAGAAGCGAATTGGTCGAATTCCGAATCTGGTTTTCCCATTACAAATAATTTTTTTTTTTTTTAAAATCCGTTTCAAGACAAAAAAAACCCGCCTTTTTTAAGCAGTTTTTCATTTGCGCATATTTGTCGGATCGCGAAACTGCAGCGCACCGCCGAACGCGCAACCGTCGCGCGTCGCCCACCGCGCAGGTCGCATTATTGTGACAGAGCCGTCGCTGAAATTTAGAAAATATTTTTAAAGTCCTAATGTACTTCCCCAAATTTAAGTGGACCTAAGTGTGCAGGGAGCTTAATTTTGTCCAATCGCGCAACTGCAGCGCACCGCCGAAGCGCAACAGTAGCGCGTCGCCGACCGCGCAACTGCCCCGCCCTGGTCGCATTATTGTCACAGAGAGGTCGCTATAATTTAGAAAATATTTCTAAAGTCCTGATGTACTTTAAAATTTTTAAGTGGACCTCAGGGCGCAGGGAGCTTAATTTGGTCCGATCGCGCAACCGCAGCGCACCGCCGAACGCGCAACCGTAGCGCGTCGCCGACCGCGCAACTGCACCGCGTTGGTCGCATTATTGTGACAGAGCCGTCGCTAAAATTTACTAGATATTTTTAAAGTCCTGATGTACTTTCCAAAATTTAAGTGGAACTCATTGCGCAGGGCTCTTAATTTGGTCCGATCGCGCAACCGCCGCACGCCGGGCGCCCACTGTAGCATTGCTTTAAGAGCGTCTTTTTGTTTTAGGATGGCTTTACTGCTTCCACTTGCTTTCTTTGGAGGCATGATTAGGGGTTAATACAATCCTCAAAGTAACGAAAATACAATAACAACGGACTCAGTCGGCATCCAGGCCGCGCGGTCGGGTTTTCTCGGGTCTTCCCGGCTCATCTCGCGAGGTTCGACCTCCGAATTTTGTTTGACAACCGAAGCAAAAATATCTCGAATTTTTTTGGTTCGAATTCCAATTATTTCGAGAACCGGGACGTTTGAAAGCCGAGGTTTGACTGTAAAATGAATAGATGCAGCTCACTGACAAGTGCCGCTATTTTGAGCTAATTTTAGAACAGTTCTGCGGGCGACTCATGCGGTCCTCACGGGCGACCTGGTGCCCGCGGGCACTGTGTTGGTGACCCCTGCTGTACATAGTCTGCTCTCTAGCGGTTAAAGACGTGAATTACAATGCTATGGATGACACCACGCAATATAGGTTTGAAACTCGGGTTATAGTTTAAAGGTCAGAGTTAAAACTCGGCTTGCAGTTTCCGAATGCCATACGTGGTAAAAATTGTGTTGTAAAATTTTGCTTTAACAATTGAAGTGGAAGAAGAAGAAATAAGCTTTCAGCACCTGGTATTCCCAGGCGGTCTCCCATCCAAGTACTAACCAGGCCCGACAGTGCTTAGCTTCCGAGATCGGACGAGATCGAGCTTTCTCAGGGTAGTATGGCCGTAAGCCATTGTAGGTCTCGAAATATTGCAATTTATAGACACAATCGCACCTGTAAATCAAGCCGCCGTATCATGGAAACATGGCTTTAATGAAAAGTTACTGACAGCTTTTTATGTGGTAGCACAAATTTGCCATTGCGACCTGCATTTTGCTGTATCAAAGTAAATGTCATGAAAAGTGGAAAAACCCTACAGGGAAGCGCAATGTGCTGTTTTGGGTTCTTTTACAAATAAAGACTGCTGCTTTGAGTTCGCATGGAGCCAGCCTCTTTATTCACTGTACATAGTCTGCTCTCTAGCGGTAACAGACGTGAACTACAATGCTATGGATGACACCACACAATATAGGTTTGAAACTCGGGTTATAGTTTAAAGGTCAGAGTTGAAACTCGGCTTGCAGTTTCCGAATGCCATACGTGGTAAAAATTGTGTTGTAAAGTTTTGCTTTAACAATTGAAGTGGAAGAAGAAGAAAAAAGCTTACAGCACCTGGTATTCCCAGGCGGTCTCGCATCCAAGTACTAACCAGGCCCGACCCGGCTTAGCTTCCGAGATCGGACGAAAACGGGCGTTCTCAGGGTAGTATGGCCGTAAGCCATTGTAGGTCTCGAAATGTTGCAATTTATAGACACAATCGCACCTGTAAACCAAGCCGGCGTATCATGGATACATGGCTTTAATGAAAAGTTACTGACAGCTTTTTATGTGGTAGCACGAATTTGCCATTGCGACCTGCATTTTGCTGTATCAAAGTAAATGTCATGAAAAGTGGAAAAACCCTACAGCAAAGCGCAATGTGCTGTTTTGGGTTCTTTTACAAATAAAGACTGCTGCTTTGAGTTCGCATGGAGCCAGCCTCTTTATTCACTATACATAGTCTGCTCTCTAGCGGTTAAAGACGTGAACTAAAATGCTATGGATGACACCACACAATATAGGTTTGAAACTCGGGTTATAGTTTAAAGGTCAGAGTTAAAACTCGGCTTGCAGTTTCCGAATGCCATACGTGGTAAAAATTGTGTTGTAAAATTTTGCTTTAACAATTGAAGTGGAAGAAGAAGAAATAAGCTTATAGCACCTGGTATTCCCAGGCGGTCTCCCATCCAAGTACTAACCAGGCCCGACCGTGCTTAGCTTCCGAAATCGGACGAGATCGGGCGTTCTCAGGGTAGTATGGCCGTAAGCCATTGTAGGTCTCGAAATGTTGCAATTTATAGACACAATCGCACCTGTAAACCAAGCCGGCGTATCATGGATACATGGCTTTAATGAAAAGTTACTGACAGCTTTTTATGTGGTAGCATGAATTTGCCATTGCGACCTGCCTTTTGCTGTATCAAAGTAAATGTCATGAAAAGTGGAAAAACCCTACAGGGAAGCGCAATGTGCTGTTTTGGGTTCTTTTACAAATAAAGACTGCTGCTTTGAGTTCGCATGGAGCCAGCCTCTTTATTCACTGTACATAGTCTGCTCTCTAGCGGTTAAAGACGTGAACTACAATGCTATGGATGACACCACACAATATAGGTTTGAAACTCGGGTTATAGTTTAAAGGTCAGAGTTAAAACTCGGCTTGCAGTTTCCGAATGCCATACGTGGTAAAAATTGTGTTGTAAAATTTTGCTTTAACAATTGAAGTGGAAGAAGAAGAAATAAGCTTACAGCACCTGGTATTCCCAGGCAGTCTCCCATCAAAGTACTAACCAGGCCCGACCGTGCTTAGGTTCCGAGATCGGACGAGATCGGGCGTTCTCAGGGTAGTATGGCCGTAAGCCATTGTAGGTCTCGAAATGTTGCAATTTATAGACACAATCGCACCTGAAAACCAAGCCGGCGTATCATGGATACATGGCTTTAATGAAAAGTTACTGGCAGCCTTTTATGTGGTAGCACGAATTTGCCATTGCGACCTGCATTTTGCTGTATCAAAGTAAATGTCATGAAAAGTGGAAAAACCCTACATGGAAGCACAATGTGCTGTTTTGGGTTCTTTTACAAATAAAGACTGCTGCTTTGAGTTCGCATGGAGCCAGCCTCTTTATTCCCTGTACATAGTCTGCTCTCTAGCGGTTAAAGACGTGAACTACAATGCTATGGATGACACAACACAATATAGGTTTGAAACTCGGGTTATAGTTTAAAGGTCAGAGTTAAAACTCGGCTTACAGTTTCCGAATGCCATACGTGGTAAAAATTGTGTTGTAAAATTTTGCTTTAACAATTGAAGTGGAAGAAGAAGAAAAAAGCTTACAGCACCTGGTATTCCCAGGCGGTCTCCCATCCAAGTACTAACCAGGCCCGACCGTGCTTACCTTCCGAGATCGGACGAGATCGGGCATTCTCAGGGTAGTATGGCCGTAAGCCATTGTAGGTCTCGAAATGTTGCAATTTATAGACACAATCGCACCTGAAAACCAAGCCGGCGTATCATGGATACATGGCTTTAATGAAAAGTTACTGACAGCTTTTTATGTGGTAGCACGAATATGCCATTGCGACCTGCATTTTGCTGTATCAAAGTAAATGTCATGAAAAGTGGAAAAACCCTACAGCAAAGCGCAATGTGCTGTTTTGGGTTCTTTTACAAATAAAGACTGCTGCTTTGAGTTCGCATGGAGCCAGCCTCTTTATTCACTGTACATAGTCTGCTCTCTAGCGGTTAAAGACGTGAACTACAATGCTATGGATGACACCACACAATATAGGTTTGAAACTCGGGTTATAGTTTAAAGGTCAGAGTTAAAACTCGGCTTGCAGTTTCCGAATGCCATACGTGGTAAAAATTGTGTTGTAAAACTTTGATTTAACAATTGAAGTGGAAGAAGAAGAAATAAGCTTACAGCACCTGGTATTCCCAGGCGGTCTCCCATCCAAGTACTAACCAGGCCCGACTGTGCTTAGCTTCCGAGATCGGACGAGATCGGGCGTTCTCAGGGTAGTATGGCCATAAGCCATTGTAGGTCTTGAAATGTTGCAATTTATAGACACAATCGCACCTGTAAACCAAGCCGGCGTATCATGGATACATGGCTTTAATGAAAAGTTACTGACAGCTTTTTATTTGGTAGCATGAGTTTGCCATTGCGACCTGCATTTTGCTGTATCAAAGTAAATGTCATGAAAAGTGGAAAAACCCTACAGCAAAGCGCAATGTGCTGTTTTGGGTTCTTTTACAAATAAAGACTGCTGCTTTGAGTTCGCATGGAGCCAGCCTCTTTATTCACTGTACATAGTCTGCTTTCTAGCGGTTAAAGACGTGAACTACAATGCTATGGATGACACCACACAATATAGGTTTGAAACTCGGGTTATAGTTTAAAGGTCAGAGTTAAAACTCGGCTTGCAGTTTCCGAATGCCATACGTGGTAAAAATTGTGTTGTAAAATTTTGCTTTAACAATTGAAGTGGAAGAAGAAGAAAAAAGCTTACAGCACCTGGTATTCCCAGGCGGTCTCCCATCCAAGTACGAACCAGGCCCGACCGTGCTTAGCTTCCGAGATCGGGCGTTCTCAGGGTAGTATGGCCGTAAGCCATTGTAGGTCTCGAAATGTTGCAATTTATAGACACAATCGCACCTGAAAACCAAGCCGGCGTATCATGGATACATGGCTTTAATGAAAAGATACTGACAGCTTTTTATGTGGTAGCACGAATTTGCCATTGCGACCTGCATTTTGCTGTATCAAAGTAAATGTCATGAAAAGTGGATAAACCCTACAGCAAAGCGCAATGTGCTGTTTTGGGTTCTTTTACAAATAAAGACTGCTGCTTTGAGTTCGCATGGAGCCAGCCTCTTTATTCACTATACATAGTCTGCTCTCTAGCGGTTAAAGACGTGAACTACAATGCTATGGATGACACCACACAATATAGGTTTGAAACTCGGGTTATAGTTTAAAGGTCAGAGTTAAAACTCGGCTTGCAGTTTCCGAATGCCATACGTGGTAAAAATTGTGTTGTAAACTTTTGCTTTAACAATTGAAGTGGAAGAAGAAGAAAAAAGCTTACAGCACCTGGTATTCCCAGGCGGTCTCCCATCCAAGTACGAACCAGGCCCGACCGTGCTTAGCTTCCGAGATCGGGCGTTCTCAGGGTAGTATGGCCGTAAGCCATTGTAGGTCTCGAAATGTTGGAATTTATAGTCACAATCGCACCTGAAAACCAAGCCGGCGTATCATGGATACATGGCTTTAATGAAAAGTTACTGACAGCTTTTCATGTGGTAGCACGAATTTGCCATTGCGACCTGCATTTTGCTGTATCAAAGTAAATGTCATGAAAAGTGGAAAAACCCTACAGCAAAGCGCAATGTGCTGTTTTGGGTTCTTTTACAAATAAAGACTGCTGCTTTGAGTTCGCATGGAGCCAGCCTCTTTATTCACTGTACATAGTCTGCTCTCTAGCGGTTAAAGACGTGAACTACAATGCTATGGATGACACCACACAATATAGGTTTGAAACTCGGGTTATAGTTTAAAGGTCAGAGTTAAAACTCGGCTTGCAGTTTCCGAATGCCATACGTGGTAAAAATTGTGTTGTAAACTTTTGCTTTAACAATTGAAGTGGAAGAAGAAGAAAAAAAGCTTACAGCACCTGGTATTCCCAGGCGGTCTCCCATCCAAGTACTAACCAGGCCCGACCGTGCTTAGCTTCCGAGATCAGACGAGATCGGGCGTTCTCAGGGTAGTATGGCCGTAAGCCATTGTAGGTCTCGAAATGTTGCAATTTATAGACACAATCGCACCTGAAAACCAAGCCGGCGTATCATGGATACATGGCTTTAATGAAAAGTTACTGACAGCTTTTTATGTGGTAGCACGAATTTGCCATTGCGACCTGCATTTTGCTGTATTGAAGTGAATTTTGAACTTTAGGCGTATCTGTATGTTGCATTAGATGATCCAATAGTAGCAGTAAGACTATCAAACTATATTTGCTGTACAGAGAAGCTTTAGTTTCAGTAATGTATAAGTACTTGGTAGAAGATAGAAGGGCCAGTTGTCCGTGACCAGGGAGAATTCAGTTTCAGCAATGTGTGCAAGTGGAAAGTGGCTGTTGTTGTCCATCACCAACAGCGCTGGTCAAGATCTCCTTTTTAGGACTGAAGTAAACTAGTAGATTGAAAACTACAGCTGTTACCCCAAGCCGTGACATCAGCTTCTTGTCAGGTATAAAAGCTACGGGCCTGACAAGAGGGGGGGTTGGTTCGAGCAGGGGTCGTTCGTTGGTCCCAGGGCTCGCCCTAGCGCGGGTTCGCTCGCTCTCGCTCGCTCCCCCTTTTGGGGGGGGGAGGGTTTTTTACATCCATGCCTTGGGCCACTCAACTTTTTGGAAAGACTTCACTCTGGCATCAGTCGAATAAAATCTTTTCCCAATCAGCCGTGGTCCCTGAAGTGCTCATTCGTCGGGAAACAGCCACCGATCACCGAGTGTTTTTTGAAGACCAGCGAAGCAGCAAAAACCATATACCACATTTTCAAAGTAAATGTCATGAAAAGTGGAAAAACCCTACAGCAAAGCGCAATGTGCTGTTTTGGGTTCTTTTACAAATAAAGACTGCTGCTTTGAGTTCGCATGGAGCCAGCCTCTTTATTCACTGTACATAGTCTGCTCTCTAGCGGTTAAAGACGTGAACTACAATGCTATGGATGACACCACACAATATAGGTTTGAAACTCGGGTTATAGTTTAAAGGTCAGAGTTAAAACTCGGCTTGCAGTTTCCGAATGCCATACGTGGTAAAAATTGTGTTGTGAAATTCTGCTTTAACAATTGAAGTGGAAGAAGAAGAAAAAAAGCTTACAGCACCTGGTATTCCCAGGCGGTCTCCCATCCAAGTACTAACAAGGCCCGACCGTGCTTAGCGTCCGAGATCGGACGAGATCGGGCGTTCTCAGGGTAGTATGGCCGTAAGCCATTGTAGGTCTCGAAATGTTGCAATTTATAGACACAATCGCACCTGAAAACCAATCATGTATCATGGATACATGGCTTTAATGAAAAGTTACTGACAGCTTTTTATGTGGTAGCACGAATTTGCCATTGCGACCTGCATTTTGCTGTATCAAAGTAAATGTCATGAAAAGTGGAAAAACCCTACAGCAAAGCGCAATGTGCTGTTTTGGGTTCTTTTACAAATAATGACTGCTGCTTTGAGTTCGCATGGAGCCAGCCTCTTTATTCACTGTACATAGTCTGCTCTCTAGCGGTTAAAGACGTGAACTACAATGCTATGGATGACACCACACAATATAGGTTTGAAACTCGGGTTATAGTTTAAAGGTCAGAGTTAAAACTCGGCTTGCAGTTTCCGAATGCCATACGTGGTAAAAATTGTGTTGTAAAACTTTGATTTAACAATTGAAGTGGAAGAAGAAGAAATAAGCTTACAGCACCTGGTATTCCCAGGCGGTCTCCCATCCAAGTACTAACCAGGCCCAACCGTGCTTAGCTTCCGAGATCGTACGAGATCGGGCGTTCTCAGGGTAGTATGGCCGTAAGCCATTGTAGGTCTCGAAATGTTGGAATTTATAGTCACAATCGCACCTGAAAACCAAGCCGGCGTATCATGGATACATGGCTTTAATGAAAAGTTACTGACAGCTTTTCATGTGGTAGCACGAATTTGCCATTGCGACCTGCATTTTGCTGTATCAAAGTAAATGTCATGAAAAGTGGAAAAACCCTACATGGAAGCGCAATGTGCTGTTTTGGGTTCTTTTACAAATAAAGACTGCTGCTTTGAGTTCGCATGGAGCCAGCCTCTTTATTCACTGTACATAGTCTGCTCTCTAGCGGTTAAAGACGTGAACTACAATGCTATGGATGACACCACACAATATAGGTTTGAAACTCGGGTTATAGTTTAAAGGTCAGAGTTAAAACTCGGCTTGCAGT
>NC_142429.1:4032500-4057500 GCF_059516105.1 Syngnathus floridae | reverse complement strand
CACGAATTTGCCATTGCGACCTGCATTTTGCTGTATCAAAGTAAATGTCATGAAAAGTGGAAAAACCCTACAGCAAAGCGCAATGTGCTGTTTTGGGTTCTTTTACAAATAAAGACTGCTGCTTTGAGTTCGCATGGAGCCAGCCTCTTTATTCACTGTACATAGTCTGCTCTCTAGCGGTTAAAGACGTGAACTACAATGCTATGGATGACACCACACAATATAGGTTTGAAACTCGGGTTATAGTTTAAAGGTCAGAGTTAAAACTCGGCTTGCAGTTTCCGAATGCCATACGTGGTAAAAATTGTGTTGTAAAATTTTGCTTTAACAATTGAAGTGGAAGAAGAAGAAAAAAAGCTTACAGCACCTGGTATTCCCAGGCGGTCTCCCATCCAAGTACTAACAAGGCCCGACCGTGCTTAGCGTCCGAGATCGGACGAGATCGGGCGTTCTCAGGGTAGTATGGCCGTAAGCCATTGTAGGTCTCGAAATGTTGCAATTTATAGACACAATCGCACCTGAAAACCAATCATGTATCATGGATACATGGCTTTAATGAAAAGTTACTGACAGCTTTTTATGTGGTAGCACGAATTTGCCATTGCGACCTGCATTTTGCTGTATCAAAGTAAATGTCATGAAAAGTGGAAAAACCCTACAGCAAAGCGCAATGTGCTGTTTTGGGTTCTTTTACAAATAATGACTGCTGCTTTGAGTTCGCATGGAGCCAGCCTCTTTATTCACTGTACATAGTCTGCTCTCTAGCGGTTAAAGACGTGAACTACAATGCTATGGATGACACCACACAATATAGGTTTGAAACTCGGGTTATAGTTTAAAGGTCAGAGTTAAAACTCGGCTTGCAGTTTCCGAATGCCATACGTGGTAAAAATTGTGTTGTAAAACTTTGATTTAACAATTGAAGTGGAAGAAGAAGAAATAAGCTTACAGCACCTGGTATTCCCAGGCGGTCTCCCATCCAAGTACTAACCAGGCCCAACCGTGCTT
Organism: Syngnathus floridae; assembly: GCF_059516105.1. Classification (NCBI taxonomy): domain Eukaryota; kingdom Metazoa; phylum Chordata; class Actinopteri; order Syngnathiformes; family Syngnathidae; genus Syngnathus; species Syngnathus floridae. The sequence goes on along the minus strand of NC_142429.1, from coordinate 4,056,492 downwards.
AGCTTCCGAGATCGTACGAGATCGGGCGTTCTCAGGGTAGTATGGCCGTAAGCCATTGTAGGTCTCGAAATGTTGGAATTTATAGTCACAATCGCACCTGAAAACCAAGCCGGCGTATCATGGATACATGGCTTTAATGAAAAGTTACTGACAGCTTTTCATGTGGTAGCACGAATTTGCCATTGCGACCTGCATTTTGCTGTATCAAAGTAAATGTCATGAAAAGTGGAAAAACCCTACAGCAAAGCGCAATGTGCTGTTTTGGGTTATTTTACAAATAAAGACTGCTGCTTTGAGTTCGCATGGAGCCAGCCACTTTATTCACTGTACATAGTCTGCTCTCTAGCGGTTAAAGACGTGAACTACAATGCTATGGATGACACCACACAATATAGGTTTGAAACTCGGGTTATAGTTTAAAGGTCAGAGTTAAAACTCGGCTTGCCGTTTCCGAATGCCATACGTGGTAAAAATTGTGTTGTAAAATTTTGCTTTAACAATTGAAGTGGAAGAAGAAGAAAAAAGCTTACAGCACCTGGTATTCCCAGGCGGTCTCCCATCCAAGTACTAACCAGGCCCGACTGTGCTTAGCTTCCGAGATCGGACGAGATCGGGCGTTCTCAGGGTAGTATGGCCGTAAGCCATTGCAGGTCTCGAAATGTTGCAATTTATAGACACAATCGCACCTGAAAACCAAGCCGGCGTATCATGGATACATGGCTTTAATGAAAAGTTACTGACAGCTTTTTATGTGGTAGCACGAATTTGCCATTGCGACCTGCATTTTGCTGTATCAAAGTAAATGTCATGAAAAGTGGATAAACCCTACAGCAAAGCGCAATGTGCTGTTTTGGGTTCTTTTACAAATAAAGACTGCTGCTTTGAGTTCGCATGGAGCCAGCCTCTTTATTCACTGTACATAGTCTGCTCTCTAGCGGTTAAAGACGTGAACTACAATGCTATGGATGACACCACACAATATAGGTTTGAAACTCGGGTTATAGTTTAAAGGTCAGAGTTAAAACTCGGCTTGAAGTTTCCGAATGCCATACGTGGTAAAAATTGTGTTGTAAACTTTTGCTTTAACAATTGAAGTGGAAGAAGAAGAAAAAAGCTTACAGCACCTGGTATTCCCAGGCGGTCTCCCATCCAAGTACGAACCAGGCCCGACCGTGCTTAGCTTCCGAGATCGGGCGTTCTCAGGGTAGTATGGCCGTAAGCCATTGTAGGTCTCGAAATGTTGCAATTTATAGACACAATCGCACCTGAAAACCAAGCCGGCGTATCATGGATACATGGCTTTAATGAAAAGTTACTGACAGCTTTTTATGTGGTAGCACGAATTTGCCATTGCGACCTGCATTTTGCTGTATCAAAGTAAATGTCATGAAAAGTGGATAAACCCTACAGCAAAGCGCAATGTGCTGTTTTGGGTTCTTTTACAAATAAAGACTGCTGCTTTGAGTTCGCATGGAGCCAGCCTCTTTATTCACTGTACATAGTCTGCTCTCTAGCGGTTAAAGACGTGAACTACAATGCTGTGGATGACACCACACAATATAGGTTTGAAACTCGGGTTATAGTTTAAAGGTCAGAGTTAAAACTCGGCTTGCAGTTTCCGAATGCCATACGTGGTAAAAATTGTGTTGTAAACTTTTGCTTTAACAATTGAAGTGGAAGAAGAAGAAAAGAGCTTACAGCACCTGGTATTCCCAGGCGGTCTCCCATCCAAGTACTAACCAAGCCCGACCGTGCTTAGCTTCCGAGATCGGACGAGGTCGGGCGTTCTCAGGGTAGTATGGCCGTAGGCCATTGTAGGTCTCGAAATGTTGCAATTTATAGACACAATCGCACCTGAAAACCAAGCCGGCGTATCATGGATACATGGCTTTAATGAAAAGTTACTGACAGCTTTTTATGTGGTAGCACGAATTTGCCATTGCGACCTGCATTTTGATGTATCAAAGTAAATGTCATGAAAAGTGGAAAAACCCTACAGCAAAGCGCAATGTACTGTTTTGGGTTCTTTTACAAATAAAGACTGCTGCTTTGAGTTCGCATGGAGCCAGCCTCTTTATTCACTGTACATAGTCTGCTCTCTAGCGGTTAAAGACGTGAACTACAATGCTATGGATGACACCACACAATATAGGTTTGAAACTCGGGTTATAGTTTAAAGGTCAGAGTTAAAACTCGGCTTGCAGTTTCCGAATGCCATACATGGTAAAAATTGTGTTGTAAAATTTTGCTTTAACAATTGAAGTGGAAGAAGAAGAAAAAAAGCTTACAGCACCTGGTATTCCCAGGCGGTCTCCCAGCCAAGTACTAACCAGGCCCGACCGTGCTTAGCGTCCGAGATCGGACGAGATCAGGCGTTCTCAGGATAGTATGGCCGTAAGCCATTGTAGGTCTCGAAATGTTGCAATTTATAGACACAATCTCACCTGAAAACCAAGCCGGCGTATCATGGATACATGGCTTTAATGAAAAGTTACTGACAGCTTTTTATGTGGTAGCACGAATTTGCCATTGCGACCTGCATTTTGCTGTATCAAAGTAAATGTCATGAAAAGTGGAAAAACCCTATATGGAAGCGCAATGTGCTGTTTTGGGTTCTTTTACAAATAAAGACTGCTGCTTTGAGTTCGCATGGAGCCAGCCTCTTTATTCACTGTACATAGTCTGCTCTCTAGCTGTTAAAGACGTGAACTACAATGCTATGGATGACACCACACAATATAGGTTTGAAACTCGGGTTATAGTTTAAAGGTCAGAGTTAAAACTCGGCTTGCAGTTTCCGAATGCCATACGTGGTAAAAATTGTGTTGTAAAATTTTGCTTTAACAATTGAAGTGGAAGAAGAAGAAAAAAGCTTACAGCACCTGGTATTCCCAGGCGGTCTCCCATCCAAGTACTAACCAGGCCCGATCCTGCTTAGCTTCCGAGGTCGGTCGTTCTCAGGGTAGTATGGCCGTAAGCCAATGTGGGTCTCGAAAAGTTGAGATTTATAGACACAATCGCACCTGTAAACCAAGCCGCCATATGGAAACATGGCTTTAATGAAAAGTTACTGACAGCTTTTTATGTGGAAGCACAAATTTGCCATTGCGACCTGCATTTTGCTGTATCAAAGTAAATGTCATGAAAAGTGGAAAAACCCTACAGGGAAGCGCAATGTGCTGTTTTGGGTTCTTTTACAAATAAAGACTGCTGCTTTGAGTTCGCATGGAGCCAGCTTCTTTATTCACTGTACATAGTCTGCTCTCTAGCGGTTAAAGACGCGAACTACAATGCTATGGATGACACCACACAATATAGGTTTGAAACTCGGGTTATAGTTTAAAGGTCAGAGTTAAAACTCGGCTTGCAGTTTCCGAATGCCATACGTGGTAAAAATTGTGTTGTAAAATTTTGCTTTAACAATTGAAGTGGAAGAAGAAGAAATAAGCTTACAGCACCTGGTATTCCCAGGCGGTCTCCCATCCAAGTACTAAACAGGCCCGACCGTGCTTAGCTTCCGAGATCAGACGAGATCAGGCGTTCTCAGGGTAGTTTGGCCGTAAGCCATTATAGGTCCTGAAATGTTGCAATTTATAGACACAATCGCACCTGTAAACCAAGCCGGCGTATCATGGATACATGGCTTTAATGAAAAGTTACTGACAGCTTTTTATGTGGTAGCACGAATTTGCCATTGCGACCTGCATTTTGCTGTATCAAAGTAAATGTCATGAAAAGTGGAAAAACCCTACAGCAAAGCGCAATGTGCTGTTTTAGGTTCTTTTACAAATAAAGACTGCTGCTTTGAGTTCGCATGGAGCCAGCCTCTTTATTCACTGTACATAGTCTGCTCTCTAGCGGTTAAAGACGTGAACTACAATGCTATGGATGACACCACACAATATAGGTTTGAAACTCGGGTTATAGTTTAAAGGTCAGAGTTAAAACTCGGCTTGCAGTTTCCGAATGCCATACGTGGTAAAAATTGTGTTGTAAAATTTTGCTTTAACAATTGAAGTGGAAGAAGAAGAAAAAAGCTTACAGCACCTGGTATTCCCAGGCGGTCTCCCATCCAAGTACTAACCAGGCCCGACCGTGCTTAGCTTCCGAGATCGAACGAGATCGGGCGTTCTCAGGGTAGTATGGCCGTAAGCCATTGTAGGTCTCGAAATGTTGCAATTTATAGACACAATCGCACCTGAAAACCAAGCCGGCGTATCATGGATACATGGCTTTAATGAAAAGTTACTGACAGCTTTTTATGTGGTAGCAGGAATTTGCCATTGCGACCTGCATTTTGCTGTATCAAAGTAAATGTCATGAAAAGTGGAAAAACCCTACAGCAAAGCGCAATGTGCTGTTTTGGGTTCTTTTACAAATAAAGACTGCTGCTTTGAGTTCGCATGGAGCCAGCCTCTTTATTCACCGTACATAGTCTGCTTTCTAGCGGTTAAAGACGTGAACTACAATGCTATGGATGGCACCACACAATATAGGTTTGAAACTCGGGTTATAGTTTAAAGGTCAGAGTTAAAACTCGGCTTGCAGTTTCCGAATGCCATACGTGGTAAAAATTGTGTTGTAAAATTTTGCTTTAACAATTGAATTGGAAGAAGAAGAAATAAGCTTACAGCACCTGGTATTCCCAGGCGGTCTCCCATCCAAGTACTAACCAGGCCCGACTGTTCTTAGCTTCCGAGATCGGACGAGATCAGGCGTTCTCAGGGTAGTATGGCCGTAAGCCATTGTAGGTCTCGAAATGTTGCAATTTATAGACACAATCGCACCTGAAAACCAAGCCGGCGTATCATGGATACATGGCTTTAATGAAAAGTTACTGACAGCTTTTTATGTGGTAGCATCCATCCATCCATCCATCCATCTTCTTCCGCTTATCCGGGGTCGGGTCGCGGGGGCAGCAGCTTTAGGAGGGACTCCCAGACTTCCCTCTCCCCAGCCACTTCATCCAGCTCATCCCGGGGGATCCCAAGGCGTTCCCAGGCCAGCTGAGAGACATAGTCTCTCCAGCGCGTCCTGGGTCGTCCCCGGGGTCTCCTACCGGTGGGACATGCCCGGAACACCTCCCCAGGGAGGCGTCCAGGAGGCATCCTGATAAGATGCCCGAGCCACCTCATCTGGCTCCTCTCAACGTGGAGGAGTAGCGACTCTACTCGGAGTCTCTCCCGGATGGCCGAGCTTCTCACCCTATCTCTAAGGGAGAGCCCGGACATCCTGCGGAGAAAACTCATTTCGGCCGCTTGTATCCGAGATCTCGTTCTTTCGGTCACGACCCATAGCTCGTGACCATAGGTGAGGGTAGGAGCGTAAATCGACCGGTAAATTGAGAGCTTTGCCTTTTGGCTCAGCTCTCTCTTCACCACAACGGACCGGTACAGGGTCCGCATTACTGCCGACGCTGCACCGATCCGCCTGTCGATCTCACGCTCCATCCTCCCCTCACTCGTGAACAAGACTCCAAGATACTTGAACTCCTCCACTTGGGGCAGGATCTCATCCCCGATCCGGAGAGGGCATTCCACCCTTTTCCGATCGAGGACCATGGACTCGGATTTGGAGGTGCTGACCCTCATCCCGACCGCTTCACACTCGGCTGCGAATCGTTCCAGCGAGAGCTGGAGATCACGGCCTGAAGAAGCCAACAGCACCACGTCATCTGCAAAAAGCAGAGATGCGATGCTGAGGTCCCCAAACCGGACCCCCTCAACGCCTCGGCTGCGCCTAGAAATTCTGTCCATAAAAATTATGAACAGAATCGGTGACAAAGGGCAGCCTTGGCGGAGTCCAACCCTCACTGGGAACGAATCCGTCTTACTGCCGGAAATGCGGACCAGACTCTGGCATCGGTGATACAGGGACCGAACCGCCCTTATCAGTTGGCTCGGCACCCCGTACTCCCGAAGCACCCTCCAGAGAACCTCCCGAGGGACACGGTCGAACGCCTTCTCCAAGTCCACAAAACACATGTGGACTGGTTGGGCGAACTCCCATGCACCCTCGAGGATCCTGCCGAGGGTGTAGAGCTGGTCCACTGTTCCACGGCCAGGACGAAAGCCACACTGCTCCTCCTGAATCCGAGGTTCGACCTCCCGACGGACCCTCCTCTCCAGCACCCCTGAATAGACCTTACCAGGGAGGCTGAGGAGTGTGATTCCCCTGTAATTGGAACACCCCCTCCGGTCCCCCTTCTTAAAGAGGGGAACCACCACCCCAGTCTGCCAATCCAGAGGCACTGTCCCCGATGTCCACGCAACGTTGTAGAGGCGTGTCAGCCATGACAGCCCCACAACATCCAGAGCCTTTAAGAACTCCGGGCGGATCTCATCCACCCCCGGGGCCTTGCCACCGAGGAGTTTTTTGACTACCTCAGTGACTTCGACCCCAGAGATTGGAGAATCCGCCTCAGAGTCTCCAGGCCCTGCTTCCTCAATGGAAGGCGTGTAGGTGGAATTGAGGAGGTCTTCGAAGTACTCTCCCCACCGACTCACGACGTCCCGAGTCGAGGTCAGCAGCACGCCATCCCCACTGTAAACAGTGTTGACGTTGCACTGCTTCCCCCTCCTGAGACGCCGGATGGTGGACCAGAATTTCCTCGAAGCCGTCCGAAAGTCATTCTCCATGGCCTCACCGAACTCCTCCCACGCCCGGGTTTTTGCCTCAGCAACCGCCGAAGCCGCGTTCCGCTTGGCCATCCGGTACCTGTCAGCTGCCTCCGGAGTCCCGCAGGCCAAAACGGCCCGATAGGACTCCTTCTTCAGCTTGACGGCATCCCTTACCGCCGGTGTCCACCAGCGGGTTCGGGGATTGCCGCCACGACAGGCACCAACGACCTTACGGCCACAGCTCCGGTCGGCCGCCTCAACAATGGAGGCGCGGAACATGGTCCACTCAGACTCAATGTCCCCCGCCTCCCCCGGGACGTGGGAAAAGCTCTGCCGGAGGTGGGAGTTGAAGCTCTTCCTGACAGGAGATTCTGCCAGACGTTCCCAGCAGACCCTCACAGAGCGTTTGGGTCTGCCAGGTCGGACCGGCATCTTCCCCCACCATCGGAGCCAACCCACCACCAGGTGGTGATCAGTTGACAGCTCCGCCCCTCTCTTCACCCGAGTGTCCAAAACCTGCGGCCGCAAATCCGATGACACGACTACAAAGTCGATCATCGAACTGTGGCCTAGGGTGTCCTGATGCCAAGTGATGCCAAGTGCACACATGGACACCCTTATGCTTGAACATGGTGTTCATTATTGAAAATCCGTGTCGAGCACAGAAGTCCAACAATAGAACACCGCTCGGGTTCAGATCAGGGGGGCCGTTCCTCCCAATCACGCCCTTCCAGGTCTCACTGTCATTGCCCACGTGAGCATTGAAGTCACCCAGTAGAACGATAGAGTCCCCAGAAGGAGCGCTCTCCAGCACTTCCTCCAGGGACCCCAAGAAGGGTGGGTACTCTGAGCTGCTGTTTGGTGCATAGACACAAACAACAGTCAGGACCCGTCCCCCCACCCGAAGGCGGAGGGAGGCTACCCTCTCGTTCACCGGGGTGAACCCCAATGTGCAGGCGCCCAGCCGGGGGGCAATAAGTATACCCACACCTGCTCGACGCCTCTCACCGTGGGCAACTCCAGAGTGGAAGAGAGTCCAGCCCCTCTCGAGAGGGCTTGTACCGGAACCCAAACTGTGTGTGGAGGCTAGTCCGACTATATCTAGTTGGAATCTTTCTGCCTCGCACACCAGCTCGGGCTCCTTTCCAGCCAGAGAGGTGACATTCCATGTCCCAAGAGCCAGCTTCTGCAGCCGGGGATCAGACCGCCAAGGTCCCTGCCTTTGGCTGCCGCCCAGCTCACATTGCACCCGACCCCTTCGGCCCCTCCCACAGGTGGTGAGCCCATGGGAAGGGGGACCCACGTTTCCATTTCGGGCTATGCCCGGCCGGGCCCCATGGGCGAAGGCCCGGCCACCAGACGCTCGCCTTCGAGCCCCGCCTCCAGGCCTGGCTCCAGAGGGAGGCCCCGGTGACCCGCGTCCGGGCGAGGGAAAACAAAGTCCATTTATGTTGTTCATCATAAGGGGCTTGGGTGAGCCGTGCTTTGTCTGACCCCTCACCTAGGACCCGTTTGCCATGGGTGACCCTACCAGGGGCATGAAGCCCCCGACAACATGGCTCCTAGGATCATCTGGCACGCAAACCCCTCCACCACGATAAGGTGACGACTCGCGGAGGGGTAGCACGAATTTGCCATTGCGACCTGCATTTTGCTGTATCAAAGTAAATGTCATGAAAAGTGGAAAAACCCTACAGCAAAGCGCAATGTGCTGTTTTGGGTTCTTTTACAAATAAAGACTGCTGCTTTGAGTTCGCATGGAGCCAGCCTCTTTATTCACCGTACATAGTCTGCTCTCTAGCGGTTCTAAAGACGTGAACTACAATGCTATGGATGAAACCACACAATATAGGTTTGAAACTCGGGTTATAGTTTAAAGGTCGGAGTTAAAACTCGGCTTGCAGTTTCCGAATGCCATACGTGGTAAAAATTGTGTTGTAAAATTTTGCTTTAACAATAGAAGTGGAAGAAGAAGAAATAAGCTTACAGCACGTGGTATTCCCAGGCGGTCTCCCATCCAAGTACTAACCAGGCCCGACCGTGCTTAACTTCCGAGATCGGACGAGATCGGGCGTTCTCAGGGTAGTATGGCTGTAAGCCATTGTAGGTCTCGAAATGTTGCAATTTATAGACACAATCGCACCTGAAAACCAAGCCGGCGTATCATGGATACATGGCTTTAATGAAAAGTTACTGACAGCTTTTTATGTGGTAGCACGAATTTGCCATTGCGACCTGCATTTTGCTGTATCAAAGTAAATGTCATGAAAAGTGGAAAAACCCTACAGCAAAGCGCAATGTGCTGTTTTGGGTTCTTTTACAAATAAAGACTGCTGCTTTGAGTTCGCATGGAGCCAGCCTCTTTATTCACTGTACATAGTCTGCTCTCTAGCGGTTAAAGACGTGAACTACAATGCTATGGATGACACCACACAATATAGGTTTGAAACTCGGGTTATAGTTTAAAGGTCAGAGTTAAAACTCGGCTTGCAGTTTCCGAATGCCATACGTGGTAAAAATTGTGTTGTAAAATTTTGCTTTAACAATTGAAGTGGAAGAAGAAGAAATAAGCTTACAGCACCTGGTATTCCCAGGCGGTCTCCCATCCAAGTACTAACCAGGCCTGACCGTGCTTAGCTTCTGAGATCGGACGAGATCGGGCGTTCTCAGGGTAGTATGGCCGTAAGCCGCTGTGGGTCTCGAAATGTTGCAATTTATAGACACAATCGCACCTGAAAACCAAGCCGGCGTATCATGGATACATGGCTTTAATGAAAAGTTACTGACAGCTTTTTATGTGGTAGCACGAATTTGCCATTGCGACCTGCATTTTGCTGTATCAAAGTAAATGTCATGAAAAGTGGAAAAACCCTACAGCAAAGCGCAATGTGCTGTTTTGGGTTCTTTTACAAATAAAGACTGCTGCTTTGAGTTCGCATGGAGCCAGCTTCTTTATTCACTGTACATAGTCTTCTCTCTAGCGGTTAAAGACGTGAACTACAATGCTATGGATGACACCACACAATATAGGTTTGAAACTCGAGTTATAGTTTAAAGGTCAGAGTTAAAACTCGGCTTGCAGTTTCCGAATGCCATACGTGGTAAAAATTGTGTTGTAAAATTTTGCTTTAACAATTGAAGTGGAAGAAGAAGAAATAAGCTTACAGCACCTGGTATTCCCAGGCGGTCTCCCATCCAAGTACTAACCAGGCCCGACCGCGCTTGGCTTCCGAGATCGAGCGAGATCGGGCGTTCTCAGGGTAGTATGGCCGTAAGCCATTGTAGGTCTCGAAAAGTTGCAATTTATAGACACAATCGCACCTGAAAACCAAGCCGGCGTATCATGGATACATGGCTTTAATGAAAAGTTACTGACAGCTTTTTATGTGGTAGCACGAATTTGCCATTGCGACCTGCATTTTGCTGTATCAAAGTAAATGTCATGAAAAGTGGAAAAACCCTACAGCAAAGCGCAATGTGCTGTTTTGGGTTCTTTTACAAATAAAGACTGCTGCTTTGAGTTCGCATGGAGCCAGCCTCTTTATTCACTGTACATCATGGGTCACCAACCTTTCTTAATCCGAGAGCTACTTCCTGGGTACTGATTAAGGCAAAGGGCTACCAGTTTGACACACAATTCTGAAATAGCCAATTTGCTTAATTTGGCTTTTACTATGTGTTATTATTGTCATTTCCAGTTCACATGTAAGTGTGATTTTAACAAGAATAGCAAAAATACAGTCAAACCTTGGTTTTTGACCACAATCCGTTCCAGAAGGCGGTTCGAGAAGCGAATTGGTCGAATTCCGAATCTGGTTTTCCCATTACAAATAATTTTTTTTTTTTTTAAAATCCGTTTCAAGACAAAAAAAACCCGCCTTTTTTAAGCAGTTTTTCATTTGCGCATATTTGTCGGATCGCGAAACTGCAGCGCACCGCCGAACGCGCAACCGTCGCGCGTCGCCCACCGCGCAGGTCGCATTATTGTGACAGAGCCGTCGCTGAAATTTAGAAAATATTTTTAAAGTCCTAATGTACTTCCCCAAATTTAAGTGGACCTAAGTGTGCAGGGAGCTTAATTTTGTCCAATCGCGCAACTGCAGCGCACCGCCGAAGCGCAACAGTAGCGCGTCGCCGACCGCGCAACTGCCCCGCCCTGGTCGCATTATTGTCACAGAGAGGTCGCTATAATTTAGAAAATATTTCTAAAGTCCTGATGTACTTTAAAATTTTTAAGTGGACCTCAGGGCGCAGGGAGCTTAATTTGGTCCGATCGCGCAACCGCAGCGCACCGCCGAACGCGCAACCGTAGCGCGTCGCCGACCGCGCAACTGCACCGCGTTGGTCGCATTATTGTGACAGAGCCGTCGCTAAAATTTACTAGATATTTTTAAAGTCCTGATGTACTTTCCAAAATTTAAGTGGAACTCATTGCGCAGGGCTCTTAATTTGGTCCGATCGCGCAACCGCCGCACGCCGGGCGCCCACTGTAGCATTGCTTTAAGAGCGTCTTTTTGTTTTAGGATGGCTTTACTGCTTCCACTTGCTTTCTTTGGAGGCATGATTAGGGGTTAATACAATCCTCAAAGTAACGAAAATACAATAACAACGGACTCAGTCGGCATCCAGGCCGCGCGGTCGGGTTTTCTCGGGTCTTCCCGGCTCATCTCGCGAGGTTCGACCTCCGAATTTTGTTTGACAACCGAAGCAAAAATATCTCGAATTTTTTTGGTTCGAATTCCAATTATTTCGAGAACCGGGACGTTTGAAAGCCGAGGTTTGACTGTAAAATGAATAGATGCAGCTCACTGACAAGTGCCGCTATTTTGAGCTAATTTTAGAACAGTTCTGCGGGCGACTCATGCGGTCCTCACGGGCGACCTGGTGCCCGCGGGCACTGTGTTGGTGACCCCTGCTGTACATAGTCTGCTCTCTAGCGGTTAAAGACGTGAATTACAATGCTATGGATGACACCACGCAATATAGGTTTGAAACTCGGGTTATAGTTTAAAGGTCAGAGTTAAAACTCGGCTTGCAGTTTCCGAATGCCATACGTGGTAAAAATTGTGTTGTAAAATTTTGCTTTAACAATTGAAGTGGAAGAAGAAGAAATAAGCTTTCAGCACCTGGTATTCCCAGGCGGTCTCCCATCCAAGTACTAACCAGGCCCGACAGTGCTTAGCTTCCGAGATCGGACGAGATCGAGCTTTCTCAGGGTAGTATGGCCGTAAGCCATTGTAGGTCTCGAAATATTGCAATTTATAGACACAATCGCACCTGTAAATCAAGCCGCCGTATCATGGAAACATGGCTTTAATGAAAAGTTACTGACAGCTTTTTATGTGGTAGCACAAATTTGCCATTGCGACCTGCATTTTGCTGTATCAAAGTAAATGTCATGAAAAGTGGAAAAACCCTACAGGGAAGCGCAATGTGCTGTTTTGGGTTCTTTTACAAATAAAGACTGCTGCTTTGAGTTCGCATGGAGCCAGCCTCTTTATTCACTGTACATAGTCTGCTCTCTAGCGGTAACAGACGTGAACTACAATGCTATGGATGACACCACACAATATAGGTTTGAAACTCGGGTTATAGTTTAAAGGTCAGAGTTGAAACTCGGCTTGCAGTTTCCGAATGCCATACGTGGTAAAAATTGTGTTGTAAAGTTTTGCTTTAACAATTGAAGTGGAAGAAGAAGAAAAAAGCTTACAGCACCTGGTATTCCCAGGCGGTCTCGCATCCAAGTACTAACCAGGCCCGACCCGGCTTAGCTTCCGAGATCGGACGAAAACGGGCGTTCTCAGGGTAGTATGGCCGTAAGCCATTGTAGGTCTCGAAATGTTGCAATTTATAGACACAATCGCACCTGTAAACCAAGCCGGCGTATCATGGATACATGGCTTTAATGAAAAGTTACTGACAGCTTTTTATGTGGTAGCACGAATTTGCCATTGCGACCTGCATTTTGCTGTATCAAAGTAAATGTCATGAAAAGTGGAAAAACCCTACAGCAAAGCGCAATGTGCTGTTTTGGGTTCTTTTACAAATAAAGACTGCTGCTTTGAGTTCGCATGGAGCCAGCCTCTTTATTCACTATACATAGTCTGCTCTCTAGCGGTTAAAGACGTGAACTAAAATGCTATGGATGACACCACACAATATAGGTTTGAAACTCGGGTTATAGTTTAAAGGTCAGAGTTAAAACTCGGCTTGCAGTTTCCGAATGCCATACGTGGTAAAAATTGTGTTGTAAAATTTTGCTTTAACAATTGAAGTGGAAGAAGAAGAAATAAGCTTATAGCACCTGGTATTCCCAGGCGGTCTCCCATCCAAGTACTAACCAGGCCCGACCGTGCTTAGCTTCCGAAATCGGACGAGATCGGGCGTTCTCAGGGTAGTATGGCCGTAAGCCATTGTAGGTCTCGAAATGTTGCAATTTATAGACACAATCGCACCTGTAAACCAAGCCGGCGTATCATGGATACATGGCTTTAATGAAAAGTTACTGACAGCTTTTTATGTGGTAGCATGAATTTGCCATTGCGACCTGCCTTTTGCTGTATCAAAGTAAATGTCATGAAAAGTGGAAAAACCCTACAGGGAAGCGCAATGTGCTGTTTTGGGTTCTTTTACAAATAAAGACTGCTGCTTTGAGTTCGCATGGAGCCAGCCTCTTTATTCACTGTACATAGTCTGCTCTCTAGCGGTTAAAGACGTGAACTACAATGCTATGGATGACACCACACAATATAGGTTTGAAACTCGGGTTATAGTTTAAAGGTCAGAGTTAAAACTCGGCTTGCAGTTTCCGAATGCCATACGTGGTAAAAATTGTGTTGTAAAATTTTGCTTTAACAATTGAAGTGGAAGAAGAAGAAATAAGCTTACAGCACCTGGTATTCCCAGGCAGTCTCCCATCAAAGTACTAACCAGGCCCGACCGTGCTTAGGTTCCGAGATCGGACGAGATCGGGCGTTCTCAGGGTAGTATGGCCGTAAGCCATTGTAGGTCTCGAAATGTTGCAATTTATAGACACAATCGCACCTGAAAACCAAGCCGGCGTATCATGGATACATGGCTTTAATGAAAAGTTACTGGCAGCCTTTTATGTGGTAGCACGAATTTGCCATTGCGACCTGCATTTTGCTGTATCAAAGTAAATGTCATGAAAAGTGGAAAAACCCTACATGGAAGCACAATGTGCTGTTTTGGGTTCTTTTACAAATAAAGACTGCTGCTTTGAGTTCGCATGGAGCCAGCCTCTTTATTCCCTGTACATAGTCTGCTCTCTAGCGGTTAAAGACGTGAACTACAATGCTATGGATGACACAACACAATATAGGTTTGAAACTCGGGTTATAGTTTAAAGGTCAGAGTTAAAACTCGGCTTACAGTTTCCGAATGCCATACGTGGTAAAAATTGTGTTGTAAAATTTTGCTTTAACAATTGAAGTGGAAGAAGAAGAAAAAAGCTTACAGCACCTGGTATTCCCAGGCGGTCTCCCATCCAAGTACTAACCAGGCCCGACCGTGCTTACCTTCCGAGATCGGACGAGATCGGGCATTCTCAGGGTAGTATGGCCGTAAGCCATTGTAGGTCTCGAAATGTTGCAATTTATAGACACAATCGCACCTGAAAACCAAGCCGGCGTATCATGGATACATGGCTTTAATGAAAAGTTACTGACAGCTTTTTATGTGGTAGCACGAATATGCCATTGCGACCTGCATTTTGCTGTATCAAAGTAAATGTCATGAAAAGTGGAAAAACCCTACAGCAAAGCGCAATGTGCTGTTTTGGGTTCTTTTACAAATAAAGACTGCTGCTTTGAGTTCGCATGGAGCCAGCCTCTTTATTCACTGTACATAGTCTGCTCTCTAGCGGTTAAAGACGTGAACTACAATGCTATGGATGACACCACACAATATAGGTTTGAAACTCGGGTTATAGTTTAAAGGTCAGAGTTAAAACTCGGCTTGCAGTTTCCGAATGCCATACGTGGTAAAAATTGTGTTGTAAAACTTTGATTTAACAATTGAAGTGGAAGAAGAAGAAATAAGCTTACAGCACCTGGTATTCCCAGGCGGTCTCCCATCCAAGTACTAACCAGGCCCGACTGTGCTTAGCTTCCGAGATCGGACGAGATCGGGCGTTCTCAGGGTAGTATGGCCATAAGCCATTGTAGGTCTTGAAATGTTGCAATTTATAGACACAATCGCACCTGTAAACCAAGCCGGCGTATCATGGATACATGGCTTTAATGAAAAGTTACTGACAGCTTTTTATTTGGTAGCATGAGTTTGCCATTGCGACCTGCATTTTGCTGTATCAAAGTAAATGTCATGAAAAGTGGAAAAACCCTACAGCAAAGCGCAATGTGCTGTTTTGGGTTCTTTTACAAATAAAGACTGCTGCTTTGAGTTCGCATGGAGCCAGCCTCTTTATTCACTGTACATAGTCTGCTTTCTAGCGGTTAAAGACGTGAACTACAATGCTATGGATGACACCACACAATATAGGTTTGAAACTCGGGTTATAGTTTAAAGGTCAGAGTTAAAACTCGGCTTGCAGTTTCCGAATGCCATACGTGGTAAAAATTGTGTTGTAAAATTTTGCTTTAACAATTGAAGTGGAAGAAGAAGAAAAAAGCTTACAGCACCTGGTATTCCCAGGCGGTCTCCCATCCAAGTACGAACCAGGCCCGACCGTGCTTAGCTTCCGAGATCGGGCGTTCTCAGGGTAGTATGGCCGTAAGCCATTGTAGGTCTCGAAATGTTGCAATTTATAGACACAATCGCACCTGAAAACCAAGCCGGCGTATCATGGATACATGGCTTTAATGAAAAGATACTGACAGCTTTTTATGTGGTAGCACGAATTTGCCATTGCGACCTGCATTTTGCTGTATCAAAGTAAATGTCATGAAAAGTGGATAAACCCTACAGCAAAGCGCAATGTGCTGTTTTGGGTTCTTTTACAAATAAAGACTGCTGCTTTGAGTTCGCATGGAGCCAGCCTCTTTATTCACTATACATAGTCTGCTCTCTAGCGGTTAAAGACGTGAACTACAATGCTATGGATGACACCACACAATATAGGTTTGAAACTCGGGTTATAGTTTAAAGGTCAGAGTTAAAACTCGGCTTGCAGTTTCCGAATGCCATACGTGGTAAAAATTGTGTTGTAAACTTTTGCTTTAACAATTGAAGTGGAAGAAGAAGAAAAAAGCTTACAGCACCTGGTATTCCCAGGCGGTCTCCCATCCAAGTACGAACCAGGCCCGACCGTGCTTAGCTTCCGAGATCGGGCGTTCTCAGGGTAGTATGGCCGTAAGCCATTGTAGGTCTCGAAATGTTGGAATTTATAGTCACAATCGCACCTGAAAACCAAGCCGGCGTATCATGGATACATGGCTTTAATGAAAAGTTACTGACAGCTTTTCATGTGGTAGCACGAATTTGCCATTGCGACCTGCATTTTGCTGTATCAAAGTAAATGTCATGAAAAGTGGAAAAACCCTACAGCAAAGCGCAATGTGCTGTTTTGGGTTCTTTTACAAATAAAGACTGCTGCTTTGAGTTCGCATGGAGCCAGCCTCTTTATTCACTGTACATAGTCTGCTCTCTAGCGGTTAAAGACGTGAACTACAATGCTATGGATGACACCACACAATATAGGTTTGAAACTCGGGTTATAGTTTAAAGGTCAGAGTTAAAACTCGGCTTGCAGTTTCCGAATGCCATACGTGGTAAAAATTGTGTTGTAAACTTTTGCTTTAACAATTGAAGTGGAAGAAGAAGAAAAAAAGCTTACAGCACCTGGTATTCCCAGGCGGTCTCCCATCCAAGTACTAACCAGGCCCGACCGTGCTTAGCTTCCGAGATCAGACGAGATCGGGCGTTCTCAGGGTAGTATGGCCGTAAGCCATTGTAGGTCTCGAAATGTTGCAATTTATAGACACAATCGCACCTGAAAACCAAGCCGGCGTATCATGGATACATGGCTTTAATGAAAAGTTACTGACAGCTTTTTATGTGGTAGCACGAATTTGCCATTGCGACCTGCATTTTGCTGTATTGAAGTGAATTTTGAACTTTAGGCGTATCTGTATGTTGCATTAGATGATCCAATAGTAGCAGTAAGACTATCAAACTATATTTGCTGTACAGAGAAGCTTTAGTTTCAGTAATGTATAAGTACTTGGTAGAAGATAGAAGGGCCAGTTGTCCGTGACCAGGGAGAATTCAGTTTCAGCAATGTGTGCAAGTGGAAAGTGGCTGTTGTTGTCCATCACCAACAGCGCTGGTCAAGATCTCCTTTTTAGGACTGAAGTAAACTAGTAGATTGAAAACTACAGCTGTTACCCCAAGCCGTGACATCAGCTTCTTGTCAGGTATAAAAGCTACGGGCCTGACAAGAGGGGGGGTTGGTTCGAGCAGGGGTCGTTCGTTGGTCCCAGGGCTCGCCCTAGCGCGGGTTCGCTCGCTCTCGCTCGCTCCCCCTTTTGGGGGGGGGAGGGTTTTTTACATCCATGCCTTGGGCCACTCAACTTTTTGGAAAGACTTCACTCTGGCATCAGTCGAATAAAATCTTTTCCCAATCAGCCGTGGTCCCTGAAGTGCTCATTCGTCGGGAAACAGCCACCGATCACCGAGTGTTTTTTGAAGACCAGCGAAGCAGCAAAAACCATATACCACATTTTCAAAGTAAATGTCATGAAAAGTGGAAAAACCCTACAGCAAAGCGCAATGTGCTGTTTTGGGTTCTTTTACAAATAAAGACTGCTGCTTTGAGTTCGCATGGAGCCAGCCTCTTTATTCACTGTACATAGTCTGCTCTCTAGCGGTTAAAGACGTGAACTACAATGCTATGGATGACACCACACAATATAGGTTTGAAACTCGGGTTATAGTTTAAAGGTCAGAGTTAAAACTCGGCTTGCAGTTTCCGAATGCCATACGTGGTAAAAATTGTGTTGTGAAATTCTGCTTTAACAATTGAAGTGGAAGAAGAAGAAAAAAAGCTTACAGCACCTGGTATTCCCAGGCGGTCTCCCATCCAAGTACTAACAAGGCCCGACCGTGCTTAGCGTCCGAGATCGGACGAGATCGGGCGTTCTCAGGGTAGTATGGCCGTAAGCCATTGTAGGTCTCGAAATGTTGCAATTTATAGACACAATCGCACCTGAAAACCAATCATGTATCATGGATACATGGCTTTAATGAAAAGTTACTGACAGCTTTTTATGTGGTAGCACGAATTTGCCATTGCGACCTGCATTTTGCTGTATCAAAGTAAATGTCATGAAAAGTGGAAAAACCCTACAGCAAAGCGCAATGTGCTGTTTTGGGTTCTTTTACAAATAATGACTGCTGCTTTGAGTTCGCATGGAGCCAGCCTCTTTATTCACTGTACATAGTCTGCTCTCTAGCGGTTAAAGACGTGAACTACAATGCTATGGATGACACCACACAATATAGGTTTGAAACTCGGGTTATAGTTTAAAGGTCAGAGTTAAAACTCGGCTTGCAGTTTCCGAATGCCATACGTGGTAAAAATTGTGTTGTAAAACTTTGATTTAACAATTGAAGTGGAAGAAGAAGAAATAAGCTTACAGCACCTGGTATTCCCAGGCAGTCTCCCATTCAAGTACTAACCAGGCCCCACTGTGCTTAGCTTCCGTGAGCGGACGATATCGGTTGTTCTCAGGGTAGTATGGCCATAAGCCATTGTAGGTCTTGAAATGTTGCAATTTATAGACACAATCGCACCTGTAAACCAAGCCGGCGTATCATGGATACATGGCTTTAATGAAAAGTTACTGACAGCTTTTTATTTGGTAGCATGAATTTGCCATTGCGACCTGCATTTTGCTGTATCAAAGTAAATGTCATGAAAAGTGGAAAAACCCCACAGCAAAGCGCAATGTGCTGTTTTGGGTTCTTTTACAAATAAAGACTGCTGCTTTGAGTTCGCATGGAGCCAGCCTCTTTATTCACTGTACATAGTCTGCTCTCTAGCGGTTAAAGACGTGAACTACAATGCTATGGATGACACCACACAATATAGGTTTGAAACTCGGGTTATAGTTTAAAGGTCAGAGTTAAAACTCGGCTTGCAGTTTCCGAATGCCATACGTGGTAAAAATTGTGTTGTAAAATTTTGCTTTAACGATTGAAGTGGAAGAAGAAGAACTAAGCTTACAGCACCTGGTATTCCCAGGCGGTCTCCCATCCAAGTACTAACCAGGCCCAACCGTGCTTAGCTTCCGAGATCGTACGAGATCGGGCGTTCTCAGGGTAGTATGGCCGTAAGCCATTGTAGGTCTCGAAATGTTGGAATTTATAGTCACAATCGCACCTGAAAACCAAGCCGGCGTATCATGGATACATGGCTTTAATGAAAAGTTACTGACAGCTTTTCATGTGGTAGCACGAATTTGCCATTGCGACCTGCATTTTGCTGTATCAAAGTAAATGTCATGAAAAGTGGAAAAACCCTACAGCAAAGCGCAATGTGCTGTTTTGGGTTATTTTACAAATAAAGACTGCTGCTTTGAGTTCGCATGGAGCCAGCCACTTTATTCACTGTACATAGTCTGCTCTCTAGCGGTTAAAGACGTGAACTACAATGCTATGGATGACACCACACAATATAGGTTTGAAACTCGGGTTATAGTTTAAAGGTCAGAGTTAAAACTCGGCTTGCCGTTTCCGAATGCCATACGTGGTAAAAATTGTGTTGTAAAATTTTGCTTTAACAATTGAAGTGGAAGAAGAAGAAAAAAGCTTACAGCACCTGGTATTCCCAGGCGGTCTCCCATCCAAGTACTAACCAGGCCCGACTGTGCTTAGCTTCCGAGATCGGACAAGATCGGGCGTTCTCAGGGTAGTATGGCCGTAAGCCATTGCAGGTCTCGAAATGTTGCAATTTATAGACACAATCGCACCTGAAAACCAAGCCGGCGTATCATGGATACATGGCTTTAATGAAAAGTTACTGACAGCTTTTTATGTGGTAGCACGAATTTGCCATTGCGACCTGCATTTTGCTGTATCAAAGTAAATGTCATGAAAAGTGGATAAACCCTACAGCAAAGCGCAATGTGCTGTTTTGGGTTCTTTTACAAATAAAGACTGCTGCTTTGAGTTCGCATGGAGCCAGCCTCTTTATTCACTGTACATAGTCTGCTCTCTAGCGGTTAAAGACGTGAACTACAATGCTATGGATGACACCACACAATATAGGTTTGAAACTCGGGTTATAGTTTAAAGGTCAGAGTTAAAACTCGGCTTGAAGTTTCCGAATGCCATACGTGGTAAAAATTGTGTTGTAAACTTTTGCTTTAACAATTGAAGTGGAAGAAGAAGAAAAAAGCTTACAGCACCTGGTATTCCCAGGCGGTCTCCCATCCAAGTACTAACCAGGCCCGACCGTGCTTAGCTTCCGAGATCGGACGAGATCGGGCGTTCTCAGGGTAGTATGGCCGTAGGCCATTGTAGGTCTCGAAATGTTGCAATTTATAGACACAATCGCACCTGAAAACCAATCCGGCGTATCATGGATACATGGCTTTAATGAAAAGTTACTGACAGCTTTTTATGTGGTAGCACGAATTTGCCATTGCGACCTGCATTTTGCTGTATCAAAGTAAATGTCATGAAAAGTGGAAAAACCCTACAGCAAAGCGCAATGTGCTGTTTTGGGTTCTTTTACAAATAAAGACTGCTGCTTTGAGTTCGCATGGAGCCAGCCTCTTTATTCACTGTACATAGTCTGCTCTCTAGCGGTTAAAGACGTGAACTACAATGCTATGGATGACACCACACAATATAGGTTTGAAACTCGGGTTATAGTTTAAAGGTCAGAGTTAAAACTCGGCTTGCAGTTTCCGAATGCCATACGTGGTAAAAATTGTGTTGTAAAATTTTGCTTTAACAATTGAAGTGGAAGAAGAAGAAATAAGCTTACAGGACCTGGTATTCCCAGGCGGTCTCCCATCCAAGTACTAACCAGGCCCGACCTTGCTTAGCTTCCGTGATCAGGCAAGATCAGGCGTTCTCAGGGTAGTATGGCCGTATGCCATTGTAGGTCTTGAAAGTTGCAATTTATAGACACAATCGCACCTGAAAACCAAGCCGGCGTATCATGGATACATGGCTTTAATGAAAAGTTACTGACAGCTTTTTATTTGGTAGCATGAATTTGCCATTGCGACCTGCATTTTGCTGTATCAAAGTAAATGTCATGAAAAGTGGAAAAACCCTACAGCAAAGCCCAATGTGCTGTTTTGGGTTCTTTTACAAATAAAGACTGCTGCTTTGAGTTCGCATGGAGCCAGCCTCTTTATTCACTGTACATAGTCTGCTCTCTAGCGGTTAAAGACGTGAACTACAATGCTATGGATGACACCACACAGTATAGGTTTGAAACTCGGGTTATAGTTTAAAGGTCAGAGTTAAAACTCGGCTTGCAGTTTCCGAATGCCATACGTGGTAAAAATTGTGTTGTAAAACTTTGATTTAACAATTGAAGTGGAAGAAGAAGAAACAAGCTTACAGCACCTGGTATTCCCAGGCGGTCTCCCATCCAAGTACTAACCAGGCCCAACCGTGCTTAGCTTCCGAGATCGGACGAGATCAGGCGTTCTCAGGGTAGTATGGCCATAAGCCATTGTAGTTCTTGAAATGTTGCAATTTATAGACACAATCGCACCTGTAAACCAAGCCGGCGTATCATGGATACATGGCTTTAATGAAAAGTTACTGACAGCTTTTTATTTGGTAGCATGAATTTGCCATTGCGACCTGCATTTTGCTGTATCAAAGTAAATGTCATGAAAAGTGGAAAAACCCTACAGCAAAGCGCAATGTGCTGTTTTGGGTTCTTTTACAAATAAAGACTGCTGCTTTGAGTTCGCATGGAGCCAGCCTCTTTATTCACTGTACATAGTCTGCTCTCTAGCGGTTAAAGACGTGAACTACAATGCTATGGATGACACCACACAATATAGGTTTGAAACTCGGGTTATAGTTTAAAGGTCAGAGTTAAAACTCGGCTTGCAGTTTCCGAATGCCATACGTGGTAAAAATTGTGTTGTAAAATTTTGCTTTAACAATTGAAGTGGAAGAAGAAGAAAAAAGCTTACAGCACCTGGTATTCCCAGGCGGTCTCCCATCCAAGTACTAACCAGGCCCGACCGTGCTTAGCTTCCGAGATCGGACGAGATCGGGCGTTCTCAGGGTAGTATGGCCGTAAGCCATTGTAGGTCTCGAAATGTTGCAATTTATAGACACAATCGCACCTGAAAACCAAGCCGGCGTATCATGGATACATGGCTTTAATGAAAAGTTACTGACAGCTTTTTATGTGGTAGCACGAATTTGCCATTGCGACCTGCATTTTGCTGTATCAAAGTAAATGTCATGAAAAGTGGATAAACCCTACAGCAAAGCGCAATGTGCTGTTTTGGGTTCTTTTACAAATAAAGACTGCTGCTTTGAGTTCGCATGGAGCCAGCCTCTTTATTCACTGTACATAGTCTGCTCTCTAGCGGTTAAAGACGTGAACTACAATGCTATGGATGACACCACACAATATAGGTTTGAAACTCGGGTTATAGTTTAAAGGTCAGAGTTAAAACTCGGCTTGCAGTTTCCGAATGCCATACGTGGTAAAAATTGTGTTGTAAACTTTTGCTTTAACAATTGAAGTGGAAGAAGAAGAAAAAAAGCTTACAGCACCTGGTATTCCCAGGCGGTCTCCCATCCAAGTACTAACCAGGCCCGACCGTGCGTAGCTTCCGAGATCGGACGAGATCGGGCGTTCTCAGGGTAGTATGGCCGTAGGCCATTGTAGGTCTCGAAATGTTGCAATTTATAGACACAATCGCACCTGAAAACCAAGCCGGCGTATCATGGATACATGGCTTTAATGAAAAGTTACTGACAGCTTTTTATTTGGTAGCATGAATTTGCCATTGCGACCTGCATTTTGCTGTATCAAAGTAAATGTCATGAAAAGTGGAAAAACCCTACAGCAAAGCGCAATGTGCTGTTTTGGGTTCTTTTACAAATAAAGACTGCTGCTTTGAGTTCGCATGGAGCCAGCCTCTTTATTCACTGTACATAGTCTGCTCTCTAGCGGTTAAAGACGTGGACTACAATGCTATGGATGACACCACACAATATAGGTTTGAAACTCGGGTTATAGTTTAAAGGTCAGAGTTAAAACTCGGCTTGCAGTTTCCGAATGCCATACGTTGTAAAAATTGTGTTGTAAAATTTTGCTTTAACAATTGAAGTGGAAGAAGAAGAAAAAAGCTTACAGCACCTGGTATTCCCAGGCGGTCTCCCATCCAAGTAAAAACCAGGCCCGACCGTGCTTAGCTTCCGAGATCGGACGAGATCGGGCAATCTCAGGGTAGTATGGCCGTAAGCCATTGTGGGTCTCGAAACGTTGCAATTTATAGACACAATCGCACCTGTAAACCAAGCCGCCCTATCATGGAAACATGGCTTTAATGAAAAGTTACTGACAGCTTTTTATGTGGTAGCACAAATTTGCCATTGCGACCTGCATTTTGCTTTATCAAAGTAAATGTCATGAAAAGTGGAAAAACCCTACAGGGAAGCGCAATGTGCTGTTTTGCGTTCTTTTACAAATAAAGACTGCTGCTTTGAGTTCGCATGGAGCCAGCCTCTTTATTCACTGTATATAGTCTGCTCTCTAGCGGTTAAAGACGTGAACTACAATGCTATGGATGACACCACACAATATAGGTTTGAAACTCGGGTTATAGTTTAAAGGTCAGAGTTAAAGCTCGGCTTGCAGTTTCCGAATGCCATACGTGTTAAAATTGTGTTGTAAAATTTTGCTTTAACAATTGAAGTGGAAGAAGAAGAAATAAGCTTACAGCACCTGGTATTCCCAGGCGGTCTCCCATCCAAGTACGAACCAGGCCCGACCGTGCTTAGCTTCCGAGATGGGACGAGATCGGGCGTTCTCAGGGTAGTATGGCTGTAAGCCATTGTAGGTCTCGAAATGTTGCAATTTATAGACACAATCGCACCTGAAAACCAAGCCGGCGTATCATGGATACATGGCTTTAATGAAAAGTTACTGACAGCTTTTTATGTGGTAGCACGAATTTGCCATTGCGACCTGCCATTTGCTGTATCAAAGTAAATGTCATGAAAAGTGGAAAAACCCTACAGCAAAGCGCAATGTGCTGTTTTGGGTTCTT
The DNA here is from genome assembly GCF_059516105.1 of Syngnathus floridae. Lineage (NCBI taxonomy): Eukaryota > Metazoa > Chordata > Actinopteri > Syngnathiformes > Syngnathidae > Syngnathus > Syngnathus floridae. The sequence goes on along the minus strand of NC_142429.1, from coordinate 4,032,626 downwards.
TTACAAATAAAGACTGCTGCTTTGAGTTCGCATGGAGCCAGCCTCTTTATTCACTGTACATAGTCTGCTCTCTAGCGGTTAAAGACGTGAACTACAATGCTATGGATGACACCACACAATATAGGT